>NW_024962264.1:37967009-38049338 GCF_019238085.1 Lagopus leucura | reverse complement strand
AAAACAAAACAAAACAAAACAAAACAAAACAAAACAAAACAAAACAAAACACGGAATCTAAGGTGTGGATTGTTCACACTGTATCCTTTCAGTGATATTTGGGCATTTCTGAAAAAGACATGCTAACTTTCACAAATGCTGGACAACCTCTCTGTAGTTAGGTTTAGCTTGTGCCAGTACAAGAATGAGCCTGGTACTGTTGTGATCATCTAGCTTGCCTCACTTGGTCCCACCAGTGGTGTGGAACAGGGGTCTGCCCATCAGGCAGGGCAAGGTTACATTTATGCTCTGCGGGGAGGCTATACGACATCTG
This sequence comes from Lagopus leucura, assembly GCF_019238085.1. Lineage (NCBI taxonomy): Eukaryota > Metazoa > Chordata > Aves > Galliformes > Phasianidae > Lagopus > Lagopus leucura. Next base: position 38,049,025 of record NW_024962264.1, on the reverse strand, counting down.
TCTGAACTATGAGAATAAGGCCAAAGCCTTAAATAAGCAGTTAGTGAAAAGCCACCTTACTAGCTTAGCAGATTCTCTACTCTGGCACATCTCATAATCTTTTTTAGTCAAGAAGTTCTGTCTGTTCTTTCACTGTTGTTTGTTTTTTGAATCTATTCTAACACTCCTTTCTCTTCAAACCATAGCAGACTGCTAATCCAATGTGTACCTGTTTTTTTCTCCTTAATATCCCTATTTACAGACCTAAAAAATAATGGTATATCTTTAAGTGCAGCCTTGAGATGGACGTAGGGATACTTTCGGTAATACTAAAGCTAGGACACATAGAACAGTCATACACACAAATTTGCAAGATGGAAATAATTTTTTGTTTGTATCATAAATTTTTCTTTGGACAGAAAACTTCTGGGGCTTCTATCTGAACTAAACAATCAAAATGAAAGCAGACTTGGCAGAGCAATGAACTGCTCTTCATAACAAGTGGAAAGTAAGAAAATACTTAGAATTCTTTTACTTCCTTCCAGCTCTTGTTCTAAACCACCTTATTAAGTACTTTTGCAGTTGTCCCAAAAGGAAAAGTAATTTAAACAATAGATTTCAAAAGTCTCTTTCAATATATAGTTCTCATAAATGTTGGTTCTTTGATCTGTTTTATTGGACTTTTTATTCCAACTCTCAAAGGTCTACTATTAAAAAAACCTACTCAGATAAAATATAAATGCTCAAACTGAGAGGAAATGTTTCCATATTTGAATTTTCCAATAGCTTTACGTCCACTGAGTAAACACCTAGAGAAATAAATCAAACACTGAGAATCATCTACTTTTACGAAAGAACGCGTGGTCAGTGGATGAACTAGAGAAAAGCAAAAAAAATAAAATAAAATACAGACTATGAATATCAAAACAAATGACAAGGGGGGAGAGGGGGAAGAATCTAAGCTTTAGTTTTCAAAAGAAAGCATTCAAAAAAAAAAAAAACTTGAGACTGTGAAAAGAGAATAAAAGGAGCAGAGAACTTATAACTTTTAACAAGTTAGCAAGGATTTGTCCTGTTAAACATGCATGGAACAGGGAAGTTGCATATATTTAATAGACTTTAATTGAAAATTCCTTGAGCATTTTATCTGAGACACTACAGTGTACATGTCTGTGGCTCTATAGAGGTGTTATTGGACAGTTATGGCACCAGTACGTTGGTGCCTCATGCATAATATTTACATGAACAGAGCCAGGCTGGGTTCTTAGGCTGTGGCAAGCAGCTAAATTCTGTAAACCAAAGGGAAAATACAGTTCCAGGAATGGAAAATTGAAGTCTATTTCTCAACCAAGACTGAAGCAGATGTGGTGGAATGTGCTCTTTCCTGAACGTGTAACATGAAGGTAATCAATGTGAAAAGACCAAAGTGTTCTTTCTTCCCTTCTGCTTTGGAAGAAAGAGGCCTTCAAATGGTTCTTGTTAACTTTCACAGCCTGTGTTTCCTCTTTTCATGAAGGCTCAGGAAAGAGGGAAGTATGTGGTAGTAACTGGCTTGTAAATTTATATACTGCCTGAGAAGAATTCCATCCATTTCTGTGCCTTGGGTTTTTTCAGAGGTACTGAACATGTCGGCGTGAACAACCTTATTTGGTGCATGTCCCTGTTTTTCCTCTTCAACACAGATTTTCCTCTCCTTTGTTTAAAGACCTCTGAAGACCTCCACCACTCCACTATTAATAGAAGTAATATCCAGCACAAGGATTCAATCACACTAGGGATGCAAACATTCTCTCAAAAATCAAGCTCTGCCCTCAAGACATCATCACTTGCTACTATTTTCCACTGTCCAAAGCATTAAAGTAACTATTCATATCATTTTATCATTTAACTGAGAGATTATTCATACGCTCTCAAAGCTACTATGAGCTTGAATAGCTGTGGTATCAGAACCTAATATAAAAATGACAACAAAAAAATTAAAAATAGAAACAAACAATCAACCATTTGTTCTGATTTTACTTAGGGTGAATGTGGGAGCACCCAAAGGAACGGAACAGTTCTATCACCTCTCCAGTTATGCAGAAAGCAATGAAAACAGCAGCATCTTCAGCTACATGAGCGGATGGACAATAGGATATCTTTGTATGACCTGTTGCTGGCTCTTAGAATTTGAAGCACATATAAATCAAAGCTGCAGAGACTTTGAGGTATATTTTATAACTTGTATATCTGTTTCAGGAAAAGTTCATGCAAAATATCATCTTCCCTAGAACAACGTTACAGGTCCACCAAAACAAGTTGCTTACAATCTTCTAATTCCACAAAACTTCTTGTGGTGCAACACTGCGCAGAAGAGTATATTACACTCTTCCTAAGGAGAGCACTCCTCCCCTTCCTCTCTTGATCACATGATATACATTGTAATATAACCTCAGAAAATGTCATCAAACATTAAGCAACTCAAGGGAAACTGCAATGCAATTAAAAGTGTTACAGATGGATTTCCTCTTTCTTGCTGTGGTAAAATTAAAAGCTTTGTACCAGTAAATCTTTTAACCCTTAGATTTAGGAGTGTGATCAAAAACAGAAGCAGCATCAAAAAAATGGTAGGCAAAACCTGGTGTTTACTAGTATAAGAAAATGCTGTAAAAACACCACAAAAACAAACAAACAAAACCCTATTATAGCACTTCCCCCTATATAGCACCTTTCTAATCTACTGAAAACAAAAATTACACTCAATACAAAATAAAATGCTTATTACTTATTTTAATCAGCCACATTACTCTGTGGGACTCCTACAAATTAAGATATCAGTGATTTAAGAAGGCTCAAAGAAGAAGGAAAAAAAAAAAGTCTGCTGCTTCCTCTAAAACAAAACAGTTAATATAAACAGAGGGCAAATGCACCAGTACTGAAGTAATGCTCACTTTTAAAAAATTACTTCTTGTTTCTGTAGAGTCTGCACAGTTAAATCTGGCAGACTGGTTCTGTCCTTGAAGCATTGCAGTCTGACCAACTCTGGAGTTATTAGCAGATGTTTAGTTAGAAGAAAGTGCCACAGAAAGGGAGAAAACAACACTGCAGGATGTGCAGACCACCTTTAACCTGAATGAGGACTTCTGCCTACGTTACAGTAAGCAGGAAGAACAGGTATTTTAAAAGACTACAAATAGTCACTAGTAAGGTGCAATTAGCTTCATCAGCCATAATCATCCATTAATTTAATGAATAAATCAGTAGCAGTATGATCAAAGATTATCCATGAGTTTGCAATTAGCCTTTTGCTCATATAAATCTTTCCTAAAGAATTCCTCTACCATTCACACTGCCCTACACAGTCACGTTTAAATAAATGGTGCTAGACATAAACCATTATTTAAACAAAGGAAGTCAAATGCAAAAGTTTTTGAATAACTGAGTGTTTTATGTTCAGAGAGTTCACCTTAAATATTTAATAACCTGGCCACAAGACAAAAAGCTTATTGTTAGTTTTGCAAATACAAATCAGATTATAGCTATATGCTAGGCACCAGGGAGGAAGGAGATGAGTGAAGCAGTGAATAGCTTGTGTATCTTCAGCAAGTCTGAAAGAAAGCAAAGCATTGCATTATATGGGTCTGGTGAGTCTTGGAAAAGCAAAGAACAAAGCAAGAGAAAAACATGGCTCAAGTATGAGCACTACAAATCAGATACTAACAATTTTAGCACATCACTTAACATTTTATCATTAAAAAATTACAATAAAAACTTGCAGGAGAACATGACAAGACAATCATGCAATCATGCAATACATGACGACTATCAGGACATGAGGTCAATTTTTTTTTTTTTTTTTAATTTTTTTTTTATGGAAGAATTAAAGCTGACAAAAAATTCTCCTGATAACAGTGATTTATGAACAGATGTTTCACAGAAATAAGGTAGAATGTTTTAACAAGCTTTGTTTTGTAATTTTTTTAATGAAGAATTACACTGTCCTATAGTAAGGCCCACATCACTTTACTTTCATTGCTGAGTTTCACAAATATTTTTAGTTAGGAATGAGTGCAGGGCTAAAATTATGTTGCTGTCAGCCTTAGTAACTTTTCTACTAGCTTTGGCATAATACTAGAATTTGGCTTCATAAAAATCAATACTTGAACAAGCCTTATATAAAAAGTGCTTTGTTTAAACTATATACACTCAAATAATGGAGTGTAACATTTCATGTACCTAAAGGAATACAAAACTGTATGTTTTAGCTAACAGAGTAAAATAAACCATCTTATATTATTCTGACTAAAAAAGTTAGCATAAAAGCTTATTAGCTTCTTTTTGAAATTCAAAGGAGCATATTTTCAGCAACACTAACCATGCAAATTCTTCTTGAGTGTGCAGGTATCAAAATCCACAAACAAAAAGACACAACCAACGATATATAAATTAATATCCGCTTGATCAGTTTGCACACTTCTGACATGCATTTACCAGTTACATTTGAGAGCGTTTATTAATATCTCCCACCGTTGCCTTTTTTTTAGGGCAAAAAACTTGATGGAATTCAGTTGAGGGACAAATCAATGTACGATACATCAGAACACAACTAAGTGCCCCACTCCACAACTGCAGCTCTCAGTAATTGTTTGGAAGCCCTTAAATTCTCACTTAAATCGAAGTTAAGAACTACCACAAACTGAAACTTTAGCTAGGCACTAAATAAAATGTATTATGCTCAGTGTTTTACGATACTATCATCCTTAAGAACGTAAAAGGAAAACTGAGGTATAACTGGTACCATTTATACAAGTTTGCCAAGAACCCAATTCAGACATAGCTATCCAGAAAATTTAAATATGTGCCTGTCTCTGCTTATTTCACTAAAACAAGGCTGTACCTGCAATTTTTTTAGACTTCTTTCCAAGGTAAGGGTTGGAACACTATACGTGTTATGTAGCATTCAGCATTTGGCTTGTTCCGAGAGCTAGCAGGAGAAAACAAGAACAACCTGATGATGGGTTATTCACAGGCATTGGTTCAACATTGTCTGCCTTGCCTTTTTTTGGATTGAAAGGAGTTTGACTAAAATTGAGCACTTGTCAATCCAAGTCTGACCCATCATCATCAGCTCTGGAGGAAGAGTTAGCCATTGCAGAGTCACTTTTCCTAAGAAGAAGCAAGTGGCCACTGAGTTTCACAGGTGGGCATCTGAAGCATGGTATACAGGGTAGGAACAAGTCTATTGACACAGAAATGAAAAATATTTCCTCTACTCACAGTCACAGGAGAAGAAAAAGTAAAATCAAAGCAAGGATTCAGACTCTCCCTCAATAACTATAAAAGCAGTAATAGTACAAAAACTCTTTTATGTTGGAAAAAAGAAAAACTTATTTTTTTTTTTTTTTTTTTTTTTTTTTTTTTTTTGCTACTTCTAAGTGTACCTTTGAAAAACTTAAGCTTTGATATTGGGTCTGACTTCTGGTAAACAAACTCTGTATTGGTCTGAACTGGAAATGGAGAATGACCTTGCTTGGTCCCAGGAGCCCTGCACTCTGACCAAGCTGCTCTCATGCATTCATAACACCTAGGGAAGGCCTTCGAAAGTCGCAGGGAGCTGTTGACCCTACCTGATTAGAAACTCTTCTGCAGCCAAGAGCTGTTGTGCCATGCTGAACAAAAAGACACGCACTGTATCTTCTTTTGTTCAGTATGCCTTCAAAGCTCCATGATGCAGAACCGAACAATGCCATCACCTCTCTACAGCATCTTCCACTGAGCTGTTCCTCAGAGGGCTATTCCTATCTCTCATTCATGGCTCTTTTATGCCATAGCCATACAATCAGGCCTGCAAGATAAATAGGAACTCCTTCTAGAGGCAGGACTTGGCCTCTCTCCACAACAGCTGTCTGAAGCATCAGGAGGATAAGCAGGGTTCTCCAGTCAGCATAAACAGCTGCAGAAGTCCACTGCACATTGAGACAGGTCAGGAGAATGTGCTGCCTTGCCAAGACTAAGATACCATTTCCAACCGCAAAGTGGATTTATAAGGCTTGAAGAGTGCAGTTAGGCAGCAAAACAAAGGCTCACTTTACAAATGCTGGCCAAAGTGTTTGAAAACATGCGCTGGAAATTAAGCAGCTAACTCTTTATTTAGACACCTAAATATTCAGACTGATATTAATGAGAACTGTGAGGTGGCCAAACACTTTGGGGGGGAAGCCTGCCCTCATGAAAAATTCACTCTGAACCACTGCCTGGGAAGAGGAATGAAAAGAAAAACCTGGGGTAAGATGCCCTGCTCTGAGCCCATCTGCATTTTCCTTCTCTTCGCACTGGGAGTTTTATTTTCTCTAAGAGTCAGTAATAAATTTATTGAAAGAAGTAGCAGGTTTTTAAAGGGTCTAATTTGGAAACAGATACAATTTCATCATACAATTTCTGTCCTATTTATTTCCTAGGTGCCTGTTTGGTTAAGTGTACCAGTATCACTTACAATAGTCTTTGGAAAATTTTCTCGGGGATATATTTACCAGGTGGCTGTGGAGACTGCAGCTCAGCCATCTATTGCACTGAGTACGTGGCATGTCATAACACAGGAGAGTGAAAGTATTACTTTTTAATTCACTTCTTCAGGCGAATTTTCTAAGAAGCTGACTGCTTACGGTCACTGATAAGCAACATTTTATCGAAAAGATGATAATAAGACTACATGAAAACATTTGGGGCCCTATTAAGTTAAAACAGATTTAATGAAAGATAAAGAAATGTGCACAGATGGGAAATCTTTTTTTAAAGCATCATTTACTTGTCTGATAAGGCTAAAGAATCATTTTGATGCTGCAGTTTTCTGTAGCATGACCTACTGGAACTATTCCGATCTTTGCATAAACTCCCAGGAAAGCCAGCAAAACTTGGATTAGATTTAAGACGCATTTGCCATACATACTAAAGAAAAATCATCAACAGCAAATAACTTTGTTCCTACTTTGTGGAACAAGAATGCATTGAGAGAAAAGCAATCAGTAATATTTGAAAGTATTTTATTTCATCTGTACCGGTGTGTTTAGCATCTGACCTAAGGCTGAATTTCTCAATCCTTTTCTAACACTAAGCCTCATAATAAGCCTTACTAAAATGAACAAAGTAGTTGGCAATCAGTAAATTTTGAAATCAGTGATTTACAGTGGAAGAGAATCAGGAGAGAAAACTAAAGAAAAAAAAAAAAAAAAAAAAAAAAAAAGGATTTCTTAAATACATGTTCATTACCAGGAGAGGAGATAGACAGTTTTGTGGATGAAAGCGTTACTGTACACTAGCTTGTATGCATGCAGTAATTTTGAAATGCACTGACATATCACACATTACACTAGACAAGTGGCTTAGCTATTGCTGCTTGCACTGGATGCTAGACTTGCTGAATGTAAACATACATCAGTGGTTCAATACCTTCAGATCACAGAAAGCTGATGTTAAGAGTTCCAGCTGACTGGATTAAGTTTGTCTATGGCCAAGCATAACACCACTTTAGAGCCTCACACTCTATGAAGGGAGAAAGTCTAATTGGATCTAACAAAGAGCTCACTGCCTCAGCACACAACTTAAAAATATTTGCACATCACAATCTGAACTACTAAGTAGAATAATAAAAGGACATGTTTTCAGAGCTCTATATATGATATAATTACATGTATTACATTTATTGCTTTCAAGTAAGTATCGTGTAAACTATGAATAATGTATGTGCTGGTAAAGCAGCAGATATGCTGAATCAAGTCTGGATTCAGACAACGACTTATTTGCATTAATTTCTGCTATACTTCACTGCAGGGAAGTGTGATGGAAGATCCTTCACAATGAAAGAATTGTGGTAACTCTATTTACATTCAAAGTGCTATCTTAAGAAGGAAAAATATTAAAGTAATAAAAGGAAGGTGAAAAAAAAATAAAGTGGTGGGAAAAATGCAAACAGATTGTGAGAATAGAAAAATCAGATTCTCCCATTATAGGCATGTTTTGTGTTCTCTTCTCCCTCAGTCCTTTTTTGTCAATTCTGTGACAGGCATTTCAATTTTCTGGCTAAAAGTGTACAATATCACATTTACAACTTGGGAGAAGCATCCTACTTCTAAACCCATAACACATTAACAATTCACCACTGATCCATGCCCCTCTCTACTCCTGTGTTTCTCACATCTCCTCTGCTACTGGAATAAGCCCACCTAGACATCCCCTCTGCTTCACCAAAGCAGGAGGAACAGATTGCAAAGCAGTGTTACGTGAACAGGAGAACCACACAAACTATTGTCTAAGAGGTTCAATATCATCATAGTACTCCATGATACACTAAGATATCATGTAACTCCATTATAATTAGTCTATGTTTGGCTTACAGTCACTTTGGATATGTTCAGAAGGTGGGCATAGCTGTGGATCTGACCCTGTGCGCTTTGCAAGCTGGACCAAACGGCTGTGTTGCAATGGGGAGAAAGTATATGGTAATACAGGTCATCTAGATGCCTGAAGGCATCTTACAGTAAATCAACAAGGGGAAGAGAGTTTTTACAACACTGAGTTGCCCTTGCAGATTTGTTCTCAGTAGCATCCAGCCTAGTATCTCCCTGAATCTCAACAAAGTGAACAGTGATCACCAGATAAGATGTGCTCCTAACTATGGAAAAAGGAGAATACTGATTCAGGCTGACTAGAGGAAAAAAGTAGGTACTGTGAAAGCAGGATGTGATATTCAGCTGGGAAGGCTAACCAGAGCCACCCCCATGGTCGAGGATCACTGCCACACCACATAACTTGAGTCCCATCCTGATTCCTGGAATTTCTGGACAGACACATGCACAGGCCAATTAACCTTGGCAGGAAGAGGAAAGGATGAAAAAAATGTCACACCACAAATCTAATTTGGCTCTGCACTGAGGATATCAGACATTCAAAATTCATCAAATCATTTTGCAATTCCTTGCCCTTCTCTGCACAAGTCCACTAGCTGCTTGATTCTTGACCCTAGAAAGAGGGACATGCCACTGCACACTTCCCCACTTTGTGCTTTTTGTGATCATGCTGCATCTATATTCACTGAGGAGCAGTCAAGAAGTAAAACACAAAACACACAAAGAGAGACACAAACTTTGCTTGTCTTTGCTAACATACCTTAGCAAAAGAGGGCATTGAATTGCTGTCTACCAGCATATCAAAGGAGGAGTGCACAAGTAGCAGAAAGCATAAACACTGCATTTTTCCTAAGAGCAATGCCAAACACTGTGTATGAATCAGTGATGATGATGTTCACAAAAAGTTCCTCATGGCTTCACAGGTCAGCATCTGAAAACATCCTCTCACATAGAAAACACTGAAAGCTTTCACCATTTAGGAGACAAAATATGCTACTTTTATGAAAGGAACAATATGACAGATGAAAAAGCAGAGAACTGGGAAACAACCCAGAAAGACTTCTGTATCCACTGGTGGGGAAAGACTGGAACAGAAGCCTCAAACAAGGGGATTTACTCTAGGTAGTTTCTGGTGGAGCAAAGCTTCCATGTGGAACTTTTCATAAATATGGAAGGAAACTTCAGCTTAATTTGATGTTGAGGTCCATAAACTTGTGGAAGGCACAGTTTAACCTCTGCATCTTACATCATTCTTAAATAATAATTTTTAAAAATATGCTTTGGCAACCAAAGGAATTCAGTGTAAGAGTCAGAACCCTCATTTTTCAAGATAGTGAGAATGCTTGCTGCTACTAAAGGAGATTAACTTACATGATAATACATTATAAAGGAGGGGGTGTGATTTCTGCATATTGTAGGAAAAGTAACAGTACCATCATCTAGAACCAAAAATCTAAACAGGTTAGTTTTGTAGCTCTCAAACAACTAGTCAAAAATCACAAAGATAATTTTAACCTGGGTCTGGAAGTATAGATTATGTTAAATATCCACATACTGTTGAACAAGTAGTTTCTCAAAATTCCTATGCCATTTAAAAGTACCTCACAAATGCAGTAAAACTTGTATTTGGTTAGGTTTTTTAGTGAGGCACTTCATCATTATCATAATTCTGAGATATCAGAAGGGACTTTTCCCCACTACACATTACACAGAAATTCTAGAGTGCTTTAGTTACCAGTACAATGACACAGAATGACATAAATAAAAAGCATAAGCTCATACACCATTCCCTGACAGTACAGGCTATTAGAAAACCTAGTAAGCAGGAAACAGTAAAGGACTTCACTGGTGTGAGAGTAAGTTCCTAGTTCAACTATTACATTTCGTAAGCTCTCTCAAAGTAAATTAAAAGTGTATCTATAACTGTCAGAGGAGGAATAACTCTTAAATTCAAGAGAGGTCCACATTAATTTTCCACTTACAAACAAATAATGATAGTATTAATAATTATAGTAATAATAAGTCTTTTGTAACCCTTAAGCCAAGGGATTTTACCTTATTTTCACCCAAATATTCTTGCACTACGTTCTGAAGCCACCTTGGTAGAGCTGTGACCCAGCCATACCCCTACCCTTAGGCCAGAGCTGGTTTTAAACTGGCTGCGCTGGCAGTGCTGAGGGCAACACTAAGCAAGCCAAGGACTCCCTGGGGCCTAGGAACATTATTCTCACAGTACTGAGCCCTTTCTGCCAACCTAGTGAAGAGGCGCTGCTCAAATTATTTTGTCTAGGGGTTTCTTGTTTTGCTTTTAAATATAACATTTTGGGAACAAAGACCCCTTCGGCTTTGCAAACAGAGACAGAGGTAACAGGGTGGTAAGACAAGGCTTTCACTTGCCAAATGAAATTATGGTCCTATTAAGAAACAAGCAAGCAGCTAATGAGAACCCAATGACATAATATAAACATCTTCATTTCCTTCAGTAGATTAAAGGCAGTTCATAAATGAACTTTTAAAAATAGCAAAATCAAGATACATTTGCCTGTCAAGCACATTTGAAACCTAACTTTAAACTTATCCACCGATAATTTTTTTTCTTAAACAGACAAAAATCCTTTATAAAGAATCATAGAGAAAGGTAACATAAATATGAGCACACATTCTAAAGAAGTGAGCTGTGTTTGGGTCAACATGGAAGCACTCAAAACAGCACCAACATTTATCAAGCACACCAACCATTTCTCCCTTTGATACTTGAGCATTATTTTTGCTTTAAGACTATTGAAACTTTGAAGTTTTGCAGAAGACCTTGAAAGAAACATAGAGTTTAACCAGCTGCTAAGTATGATCCTGCAGTAAGTGATTTCCATGTACATTACATAGCAAGCATAAAAGAGAATAAGTTGAGTAACGTTAAAAAAAAAAAAAAAAAAAAAAAAAAACACCAACAATGAAGCTCTTTGAAAATTTATCCTAGATAAAAGAATCTGTAGTCTCAACACTTCTACCCTGCCTTCCAGGAAAATGATTAAAAAAGAAAAAGTTCAGCGGAACAGTTGGAGTCCACTGGAGTCCAGAGCAAAGGCAATGTTTGAAATACAGTTTGCTCTGGATAAGCTTAAGTTATGCAAGACACTTTCACAGCCACAATAAACTTCTTGTAACAGCTAGCCCAGTTGATGATCCATCATTTTTTTGAACCCTTAGAAAGTCAGAGGCAAGACAGCTGGATAAAAAGGATATTATCAAGAAAAAGGCAAATCTGCAGACACATCTAAAATTATACAACAAAACTGTGCTTTGCATACATTGGATGCACTTGGCATACAGCTGTAACTAAAGGTGGTATGTATGGCCACAGCTCTCCTAAGAGAATTCATAACCTCAAAAAATGCCAGTACCTACAGGAAGTCTTACACACACATACCTAACAAGCATCCCCATCCACATGAATCTCGTGAGCCACAAAAGATTCCTTTGCCAAAACACTGCTAATTTTCCAGCATAGGAAACAAAAATAAACACAACTTCTATTCCAAAACAGAGTAGACCTTACAACCTGTGTAGAACTCAAAGTTGTTTATTTAATAGGAGTTAAAATCTACACGTGCAAGAAAGGACCATCAGAATTTGCTCCCCACAAAGGCACCTTGCCTATGGAAGACCTGCAGAGCGGCATGAAGCAGCCAGTGAGCTCCTGCACATGTGCAGGGAACTCACTTAAGTGGCCATTCACAGCTGCAAAGTGGAAACACAAAAGGGCTGTGTGTACAAACACACCACAGTAAAAAAGAGTTTTAATAGATTACTGCACTCAAAGTAACTTTTTTTTTTTTAATGAATACAGTAGAAAAACAATACATCAAAATGAAAAAACAATGCTAAAGGAATTACTCTATTTTAAATATGCACTTTATTTCTTTATTCTAAGCAGCTTACTAATCCTGAACTTCTCCTAAGGGATGAGAGAAATTTAGTCAATATTGTACTTAACAAAAAGCATGAAAATTATGAAATGAAAAATGGATTACGTCCAAAGTGCATGTTATTTTCACAGCTAACAAACTCAGAACTGCAGTACAACCAGTGAATATTAAAATTATTTTATAGCTGATGAGTAAAAATTGTGCTTTTACTAACTGTAATGCACAAACTTCTAGAGCTTTGCAGCTAGGGAAATAAAGGTCAGTAGACTTCAGTACAACCAAACTGAGTTTTGTGGTGAGGAGGAAAATGTCTCCTAGGTGATCTTCACTTGCACATGGCCTACATTGTTAAATTCCACAACACAGTCCAGGACAGACAAACACTGAGAAGCACCAGCATGGCTTCTGATACCAAAGATATACAGAAAATTTGGAAAATTCATAGCATAAGAACAACAATAAAACCTGCTCAAGTGGTGAAGGAAGATTTTTGTGGGGAGATTAATAGTTGACTACATACCATACTGAACAAAAGATGAAGATATTACTGTGACACCATACGTCAATTGATTAAGAGTGTGCAACAACAGTAAATGTTATAGGGAATAGATAAAAGAGGGTTTTTTGAAGCATAGTCTTGTTATCCCACAGCTGGTCATCAGATTCTCAGTCAAAGCAGAGAAAAATAGAAAAGGGAAAGCATCCTCTCAGTACTAAGTGATGCCTCTTCTGAGTTGGGTTCTTGTGGTATCTCCACCTCTATCTCAGAAGTGAATTTAGGACACAACATGAAAAAATGGACCGAAGTTTGTAAAAGTGGGCCTCCATGTGATTAAACAAAAGTTTCTTTTTACCCTGGGAAAGTAACAGAAGGAAAGAGAATCCACCCTAAAAATTTCTTGGTCATAAATAGGAAGTGCCTCTAGATTTGGTCAGACTCATGGTTTGTCTATTGAAATGGGAGAATACACAGAGTAACCTATCCAAAGCTACAAGTTATTTGCACATCATAAAAAAGAAAATTGACTTCCTATATTGCTGCTTCTTTTTAATGAGATTTATTTTCAAGGCTGATGCAAAAGAATTAAAACCAGAAAAGTCTCATTAGGGAAAAATAAATAAGACAAATGACACAGCTCTCTCTCAAGGTCTATAAAAATAATTAAGTGAAGTTGTATAATTTCTGTAATTTCAGATTTTTCAGTCAAGTGGAATAGGACACTAGAAAATACACCATGGGTATGGTACCTGCCAATAGCAGTGCAGGACATGACTGTATCACTTAACATAAAGTTATTCAGAAGTTTTGAATATTTCTGATCAGCTAAGGATGCTCGTTTCTCACAAGTGGTTTATTCATCATCAATTGAGCTTCAAAGCATATTTTCTAGATATTAACATATTTTAAAAGTTGGCTAAGAAGGAATGACCTTCCAGCCTGTGATATCATTTGCCTATTTTGGCAGGGTCATTTCGAACTGAACAAAATCAGCTGTTGCTTCAGTTTCAGACCTTTCATATAATCCGTTGTCATTCTTTCCTTGTAAATCATGTGTGTAGCGTCTACAATTCCACTGCATCAAGCATCTACTTATCTGGCTGAAATTACAAGGGCAACCTTGACACTGATCTCTGCAGGGTCAGTTTTTAAGACTAGACCTTAAATCTGAATAAACAGAGCCAAATGCTTATTCGGCATATTTTCAGTGTGAACACAGACTCAACTGTTCAGACTCACACCATGCCCCTCACCTTCAAGTCCATGTTGATTCATAATCACACCTCACAAGCTTACCTGTTCAGACTCCAAATTCTGACAGGGCAAAAAGAATTTTCCACATTTACAAAGACGCATCAGAAGGGTAAGGTAAGTTTTTTGGGGAAAAAACTTGAGATATTTTTCAAGCAAACTACGTGCACGCACTTCATTTCATAGCCTACTTTCCTAGGATGAGGCTTACAATAATCCCCATCTTTGTCATTTACTATGTCTTCTGGGCTTCCCCTTCGTTGAGTGCCAAACCATATAGCCCACATGAAATAAACTTAAAAGACAGGGATGAATACTCCAAAGGCCTAAATACCATAAAATTCAGTGTAGAGGAGAGAAAAATAAATTCCTTCTGCCCTGAAAGCCAGACCTCACTGTCCCATCAGCTGGGCCTTGCAGATCTTGGTGACCATCTATTGATAGTAGTTTTAAGAGGAACTATTTCAAGAAAAGTTTTCTCTCAAATAAATGTAATGTAAATGTAAATCTCAAACATGAAGGAAAAGGAACATTAAAAAAAAAAATAAAAAATCAGTACTTCAGTACTCAAAGTAGACAGAAATTTCTTGAAATGCTCTCAAAACAGATCCCAATGTTGTTTGCATTTTCACTAGTATGAGGCCCTACTTCCAGGACAATTACAGTATCATATGGATTCCTACAGAAAACAAACACTGCAGCTTTAAAGTTAAAGCAGGGCATAGGACCCAAGAAAATTATCTTCAGGATATCTATTAAACGGACACATGGAATAGTTCTGCTCGAAGAATGAAGAAGGTTTATATGGGCCCACTTCACTGTAGTAGCATTGCAAAATATAGCAAGTCATAGAATCCATGTTTACTGGAAACTGCACTAAAAGAACTCAAAGTTGCAATTGAGAATTCAGCCCAAGCATTATTTTCCAAAGAACAGGGAATACCTCAAAATCTAGATCAGAAAAAGAAAACTATAGAAATAAAGCACACACGATGGTTCTCTATGCCACAGAGGATAAACAGCGCTTCTCTCTACCTCTCATGAAGAAAATGAACACATTGTTTTGCATACACTTCCCCCCCCCCCTCCTTTAAATAATGATCTCAAGATCACTTGGTTCCTCTATGCCAATAGAAAAAAATAGATTCCAGTGGACAGAAGAGGCTAGTCCCTGGAATAGAACTGAAAGAATGCAGGAAGAAAGGAAGGCTTAAATGGAAGCTTTGCTCAAATACTGCACCAAATTAACAGAACCACCTCCATCAATTCTTTATTCCATTAATGATACAGAGTTTATTTTATTCTCAGTAATGAATTAAGGAGTTGACATTTGCAACACATTTTAAAAGATATTTTAATTACACTTTCAAAAGGTACTTTTCAATACTTCTATTTATTTTGGTCTGGTTGGTTTGTTTGGTTATTTTATTTGTTTCTTTCAACAGCTAATGCAATTGCATTCTGGGAGCATTAACATAACAAATGTCACAGTGAAATATTTAACCCAGATATATAAGTGTCTCAAAAAACATTTCCTTTCAACATTTTCTCTCTCTGAGTCCTATGGAAGAAATATCATATAAATAAATGAATGGATTTACATGTGGACAGCTAACTTAAAAGTATACGCAACAGCCCAGATCACTTTGTACTTATATTGCTCTTAACAAAATACAAAAAATATCCTTGTACCTCCTAAATTATACATACTTATAGTAATGGAAACCTTTGACTTGAAATGCACCACAGCTGACAGGTTAATGACATTACAGAAGTCAGATAATTGGAGGAGGAACTGTATTTAAAAGTCATTAGTGCCAGTTTTTAATTGCAAAACCAGTTATTTATCTCATTTCAAAGTAAATCTTGGGCAGTATGGATTAACAAAATGTCAAGGCCTCTCTAGAGCAGATACTGATCCTGTTTTGCAGTTAAAAAAAAAAAACATTTAGCAGCTCTTCTGTTTCTATAGCTAACCTGTTTTCCTGTTTTAGAAAGAGAGGAGGCAAAATCTGCATTAATTGCCCTCTTTGTTCAGCCATAGCTTCTTCCAGAGCTACAATTCTGCTGTACCAGAGGACAAAGAAGGGCAATGACATCCTAGGTTTACAGACACATACCCAGTTTCTTTGAAACATGCTAAGGGAATTTAGGAATATGTGCAGAATGGTTTACTACACTAGCAGGCTCAGAAAGCCTCCTACATTATGTTCTTGCAATAGGCCATCTGCTGGAAAAGGCAGCATCCGCGGCCAAAAGTCGTGTGTGGGCCAAAAGGCAGTAGGAAAAAAATTGTAACAAATCCCTAAAATTAATGACTTCACATATCCCTTGTGCCACAGCCTACGATTGCATTTCCCAATGCCACCCCAGAATACGTGGTATCACCATCACAATCATAAGGCTTCCTTCCTCATTCAGCAAAGATTATCACATAGATCTATGTGATGTGCTTGGCAATGCCTCACAGTGGGATGAAAGTCACCCTAGTTGCCCTCTTTCACATACAGTCATTTGCAAGATTGCAGCCTGTGGTCCTACCCCTCATCTCATACACTTCAGAGAAAGACATGATTTAGAAAAGGTTGTTCTGTGCTGAAAGTTTCCCACAGCTTTTGAAATTCATGTATCATTCCTTCCACCCCCGCATCTCCCTTATTTGAAGATATGGCTTAAAGAGTTCAAGGACTTTAAGATGTAGTTTCAAGCTGCTAGCAACTGTTCTGCAATGATTTCCATCTCCACAAAAACGAAAGATACTAATTAATTACACTGTTTAACTTGCTTGCATTTTCTGTATCTAGAGAGTAGATGCAACTGGACCAACACCTATTACAGTGAGAAAATCACCTGTAAGTTAGCATGTTTTCTCTGAAAGAAAAAAACCAAATTATCACCTGGGGTAGCTCAAAGGGCTGACAAATCTGTATATTAACTTGCAGAACACAAGTGAAATAAGAAAGGTGGTACATTTCATCTGTAGAGGTGCTGAATACTCATAGCTCTCAAAGGTAACAAGTATAAATTATGCATGTGTATGCTTGGAAATAAGTCAGCCAAACTCAAAATGACTTAAAAGACTGTCCAGTTCACAACTCCATTGAAAGGGAAGACTTTTCCTCTAGACTGAAGTATGATTTTACTATTTCAGTCTATGCTGGTTTAAGAGAAACAACCTAAATAAGAAAAAAAAAGTCATGCTGTTCATTACAAGATGTCTTCATTATGGCTGTCGCATCTACACAAAGTTCAGACTGCAAGAAAGGGTCAACAACGAAGTCTGGATGAAAAGAGGAACACTTTGTTACAAATGTACAACCATTACTACCACATACATACAGCTGCTGCTTCCAGTAATCCATCCTTCCTGCCCTTAGTCAGCCTGGAAAAAATTTAGTAGTAGCAGTCCTGACTTCCCTCAGCAAACTCTTCCATTTGCTTTTTCTCTTCCAACCTGGGATGGAAGCACTTTCCTTTGCCAATGCCTCACAGAATCATGGCTGAGCTTTCACACAATGTGCAAGATTTGTTTCATTCTACTGAAACAGCAATGCAACACTTCAGTCCAGCAGGATCTGAGCACCTACCACCAGCACTATCTACTCATCACACGTTAAGCTCTGTTACACCACCACTATCAGTTAGTCTATTCATAAGACCAAAACCAAATGCAATAATTTTGCAGTTTGAGAAAACTTACCATTTTCAACAGTTTATTTGTTCATTAACCAATTAGGCCAACTCAGACTTCACCCAGTTGCATCACTCTGCTTGAGGATAGCTTGAAGACAGCATATGAAGTTATGTCAGAACACCACTAGGAATGATAGAAACTCAGCAAGAAAAAAAAAAGATTAAGGGGAAAAAAAAAAAAAAAAACCCCGAGCCAGTCATAGCAGCTCCTCAAATGCTCCAACAGTTCCCAAAATGATTGCTCACTTAGGTCCTTAGTTTTATGGGAAACCACTTCTAAAAGTTTAACTCGGCCCTCAAATCATAAACTACCATCAGAGCACAGCATTTAGTCAACTGGACTATTTGCAGTTCACTTCTTACTTTAAGCCAAGGTCAGTATTTCAGTATGACTAGCACTTAAAAACACATTTTAAAAGATTTTTCAATACAGGTAAGACAACTCCTACTTGCATACAAAGGGTCCACAAACTTCTGAAAAGATTTAGTATCAATCACTACACCCATAAGAATACATCCATTTACAAAAGTCAGCCAGGCAGTTTGAATTTTTATTAAATTTACATCATGACAAAAGAAATGCCAATAGTGGTTTGTAGAAATAGCTGAAATGCTACTAAGGAAAGAAATGCCATTGAAATTAATAATTTCAAATATATGTGTAACATTTGAGAGCAGAAGGTCAGTATAAAAATAGATCAAACCCTTTGGACTAGCTCTCATTTCTTCACACCATTCCAAGTCACATTGCCTACACTGGCAAGGTGAATAAGAAAAATTCAGTTCTGCATGAAATATAAAATCTACACTTTTGCAGAAAGCTAATAAAACATTTATGCACAAATTAAGTATATCTAATGGAATTACACATACGAATCAAACAATCAAAGATCCAAGCCTCAAAAATAAGAATGCAGTTTACAACCATAAGGACTAGAATCTCTTCTTTTTGTCACTTTGCTTCTGTTTCTCAAAAGAAAGCCATGATTCTTAAATAACCAAAGACTTCCACTAAACCTTAAAAAAATGCAAGTAATAAGAAAACTACTAGTTCAAATCACAGCTCGCATGTAATACAGATCACATGCCAGTTTTCGTCAAGAAAGCAAAACTTCACTCAAAATGAAATATCCTGAAAAATTCCATTATACAGTTACAGAAAAGCTTGATGACTCCTTATCAATAGATTTCAGAGCAAAAAAGTAAAAGCTTATTTTTATGTTCTTTAATTTTAATTGAAGTAATGAGTGATTTCTGCAGGTCCTCACTCAGTAACATCCCTATTGCACTGAACAGACAAACAACACTGTAACCCCCTGACTTATTTCAAGAGAGAGATAGAGAAGCCTAACCTGTTGCAATAGAAAAATATCAGAGAAAAATTATTTAGCTTCAAGTTAGAAGTATACTCTTCTCTCTAAATGCAGAAATATGGATCTGCCTGCTGCTGCAGCAGCTGTCAGGAAAAAAATATCCTGTTCCATAAAATACAAGCATGCATCTATGCAATGTCACTGCTTCTCATGTACTGCTGGTAAGCATAGATTACATGTCCTATTTAAAAAGATTTAACCCTTGATACATCCACAGGATTTACCATCCAATTCCAATTAATTCAAAATTTCTAGAGGAAAATGTTTTTCCTTTTATCTAAAGTAATGCAGTTACATATGTGCCAAAGTAAACTTGGAAAAGGAGTTTAATACAGTGGGAGAAACGTTTCCCAGCATAAGAAGCTCACTTCACGTGACAGTAATGGGTGTCCTGTGAAAACCACAGATTGAGGCAGTCAAAAGTTTGAGCACAAAAACATACTGGCAATCCTACGTGAATGCATTTCTTATCATCTCCCAGACAGAAATGATATTTATATTTGAAATCCTAAATACAATGCAGATTCAAGATTTTACATTCATAATATTTGCAAGGTGTTGGATGTAGCGGTCCTGAACAGCTGCTTAGGAATGCTTGTGAAAAAAAAGGAAGAATAAATTATCAGTATTTCTAAATACAAAAGCATAAGGCAGTCACAGAATCACAGAACTACAGGGATTGGAAGTGACCTGAAGAGGTCATCAAGTCCAACCCCCCTGCCAAAGCAGACACCCTTAAATAGATCAAACAGATAGGCATCCAGACGAGTCTTGAATATCTCCATAGAAAGAGACTCCACATCTTCTCTGGACAACATCTTCCAGTACTCTGTTATCCCTTCTGTAAAGAAGTTCTTCCACATGTTAGTACAGAACTTCCTATGTTCAAGTTTTAGGCCATTATTCCCTGTCCTATCACTACACATCACCAAGAAGAGCCTGGCCTCATCCATTTGCCTCACAGTTCCCTTTAGATGTTTATAAACATTAATCAGATCCCCTCTCATCTTCTTTCCCCCATGCTGAACAGACCCCGGTTACTTGGCCTTTCCTCATAGGAGAGATGTTCCAGGTCCTTAATCATCTTTGTGGCCTTTCGCTAGTCTCCTTCTAGCAAACTGGGGAGCCCAGAACTGGACACAGTACTCCAGAAGTTGTCTAATCAGGGCAGAGTAGAGGGGAAGATCACAGCTCTCTACCTGCGGGCCACACTCTTGTTAATGCACCCCAGGATAGCACTGGCCTTCTTGGCCACCACGGCACACTGCTGGCTCATGGCCAACCTGTTATACACCAGGACCCCCAGATCCTTCTCTGCAGAGCTCATCTCCAGCAGGTCATCCGCTAACCTGTACTGATGCAATCTGCTGAGCAACAGAAGTTTCACTCTGTTCATTAAAGTAGTAGCTTGGAGTTGATCTCTGTCTTGATTCAGGGTCTCTGAACACCTTCAGAGGTATTTGTGCCTGCATCCCAGCTGACAAACTGAGATGCAGAGCCATATGGAAGTGCCATCTCCTTGAAGCACCAGGACCCAGCTCAGTTTGAAAGGTTTCTTCACTTCAATTCTCCAGGACAAGACCCTACAAGACCTGCCTATTAATAAAGCAAGTCTATGATGCTTGTATGAAATTAATCGTATTTCTGCAGGCTACAAAAGTCTTACTACATTCATTTTAACAAACTCTACCGGATAGTTATGCCTGGAGAAAAATTCCCTGATAGGAAAAAAACTGTTTCTCCAACTTCAGTAGCAAATGCAAATAGCTAATTAGCTTTATCTCCATTATGCTGTCCTGATTTTGCAATACAGCTGGCACAGAAGCAAGAATTTGTTTGCCCTGTCCAAATCTTCTTACGTACGTACAGAGCCTACAGTCATCAGGAGCAGAATCAAATCTGACTAGCGAAGATTCAGACAGTATTACTGTACCCTCTGCACCATACTTTACATGCATATTTGTGTTCGTCATCACTTCTGATGAAGAAAAGAGGAAACTGCACACACACATGACAATTTAAATTATATTTGACTCAGTTTACAAATCAAGCTGTATTCACATATTTAAGACAGATAAGAAACCTAGCAAATCCCTGCTCAAATACACATTACCAGTCCAGTGTGAATAAATCTGTTATTTTGCCCATGGTATTTCTCCCCCAAAAAACAATGTGTATTTCAACAGTTCACCTTTACAGAGTCTATTTTAAATGCAAATACTTCCTTGTACCAAACTAGTAAGAATAAAAGAAAGTAAGTTGGAGAAAAGGTCAGAGATGATAATGAAATATAAATCAGAACACCTATTTCTGATAAGGAAGATAGTCATGAAGGAATTAAAGTCTTACCTGATCCTTAATTGACCTCTGTGTTTTTAATTAGGAAAAAGGGAAATTAACCTAGAGCTAATTAAGGTCTCAATTCTACAAACATGCAAGTACATAATTTTGTTCACTTAAGGATTCCTCAGTGAAGTTATGCATGAGCAAATATGTTTGTAGCTTCAGGGAATAAGTCTTGGATAACTTAACCTTTTAAATACTTTCCTTTTAAGTGGCTAATCATATACACAAGCCATTCTGGATTTTAGGCTTTACATGTGAAATCTTTCTGAATTCTAACCAAATTTTGCTTTTCTTTCAGGTGGGAACAGTTACATCTGTGTTATAAAATGAGGTAATTTTAAAGAACGTGCATTTTAAGTATGTGCCTTTATTTGTGCTTGTATGAGAAACTACAGTTTTTGGCTTAATAATATAAAATGTAGAGATTCCTAGCAATATAGTTTGACACTAATACTGGATTAATTTTCAACATGTAATAAAATCAATTTCTGTGGACAAAAACTTCTAAACATCAGTGTACATTCAAGTCGTCACATACTGCAGTTCATATGCTACTTGAAATACAACTTTATGGAAGCTTTAAATAGAGAACTTATCTTCAGGGATGTTCTTCCCTGCACCCAAACCACAACTCCAGGCTTTTCCCCTTATTGCATTCAGTGATTTGCACACATCTCCTCAAAATCTGTGGACTCATATCTGTAGTTCTATAAGCCACAACAGATTATTATGAATACAGGGAGCGAAATGGTCATTTAGGCTCTTATGAACACACCCATCCTGCTGGCCATTTCCCCTCTAGATGAGGGCTTGCTCTACACATGGCTCAGATAGAAAATAACTTTCTGCCTGCTTTCCCAAGGAAATGTTTAGACTTGCTTATCTGTGGATAAACATGCCTGCCAGACCCACTCTTACAAGTTTTGAGGCTATTGGCCAATTATAACCAAATCTGACAAAGGTTTAGAGCTTTCAGAGATATTCACTCTGACAAGAGGCAGAAAAGCAGGCAGCTGGACTGAAAGCACAGCACCATGAGGAGAGAAGCTGGAGCAGGAACTTACTGCTCTCCTATCAGGGAATCAGTCTGGAGATGCAATGCATAAGAACATAGACTTCTTTGGTCTTACTTTCTATCAAAACCCTATGCATTGGCATTCTGTGGGTGGGAGGAATTAAAACAGATTGCCTGAATAGCAGAGACACAGCTACGCACCTCTGTGTGTATGCTGCTGGTGTGAGCACGCACAGCTGCTTGTGCACACACAGCATGGCTTGAACTGATCATAAAGAATAACTGATCACACAGGAATTTCTTTACAGCTTGATGAGATGCTGACATTGTGAGCAGAGAAAAGTAAACTCAGTAATGTAGATGTAACGCATGACAAATACAGTTTAATGCAATCAAACATTATAGAGTATTATAGTTACCTAAAAATCACTTCCTTATTACAAAAAGTCAACCCTTACAGAAGCTGTAATAGAGAAATCTTTCTCCTTTCACACACTCAAAAGAACAAGATCGCTGATAAAAAGCACAGTCCAATTTTCAGATATCATCAGAATGTCACAATTTGTTGACTTTTTGGAAACCTTATCACATAGTCCTTGTTACATTTTTGCTACCTCCACCAGACACAGAGTAGAAAGAGTGAAGAACTTATCAAAAGCAAGCTCAGTCTGAAACACACACTGCTGCAGGAATTAATGAAGAGACCCATTTGGCATGTGCAACCTCAGTTCAAGAATGTTTTCTAATCACTTTTCTCCTACTTTGGCCTATCAGCAGCAACACCTCCAGTTTTTTCAAGGGAGTATAAAATAGTAGTTCATATATTAAAAATAAAACAAACACAAAATCCAAATGAGTCTGTAAAATATATTTTATAATCTGCTGTACTAAGTACAACTAATTTATTTAATTCTGCTAAATATTTACATTATTTACAATGTGGTGACCTATTTCACTTTGGCATGAATGATTTGAATACTGATGTCCCCATAAAATCTAACCAATTTCTTCAGTAGAATAATGACAACGTGTGCCTACCTATGCATTATTCTACCCTTGCAACTACCCTATAGGCAGGAGAAAATACCTGTCACAAGTTTTAGGGTGACTTCCTAGTTTATTCCATATTTTATCCAAATGTTATGACCTACATGGTGTCCGTGACACAGACAGCCCTCACTCACAGCTCACTGCCTCAGATACTGTGGAGGTAAGGCATTACAAAGCAGTTCCTTTTCCCACAGGATTTACTCACTAGGTAAGTATTTTTTTTAGTCAGTAGTTAAGAAACAGAACAGCTCATAAGCATTCATCCAAAAAAAAAAAAAAAAAAAAAAAATTACTATCATTTCTTGGGAGTAGTAACGTCATTTCCCACCTGAGCATCAGGCTCTGTCCCATTGTTTCCTTGCACCTGGCAACAGATATTATGTCTTACACATCGAAACTCTTGTTTTCTAAAAAGCAATATACAGGGAAGAATGACAGAAACAGGCAGGAAAGATGAGACTCTGGGAACAGCCTTTGCATATCTGTCAGTTTACATTATTACCAACCAAATCCCTTTAAAAGGATTTTTAAGACCTGAGGGCTTGATGCTGCAAGAGCTCCATAAAGCAAAGCATCCTGCACATGCATCATTTCAATAGCACAAGCACAACAATTCAAATGAACTTGATCGAGTCCTTAAAATTGTGTACTGAAGTGCTATCTTGAAGCTCCAGCATTTGTTACACTGACCCACACAGTATCAGGTCAGGGATTCACACAGAAAATAGGAGATACAGACACAACTATCCCAAAGTCCCCAGATGCACAACTGTAAATCAAGAGTAGTTTGCTGAAGCCAGGCTGGGCAGCAGGCTGTGGGAAGGCACTCATGGCCCTTCTATGGTATTTATTGTGGTGGATTCCTTGTTTTGAAACAACTGCAAAACTGTTTCATAACAAAGTTTCAACACATTAACCAGATGATTTTCAGTTTATTATGAATTCATCATGTCACTCTAATGTTAAAATGCTGCTTTGATTTTTCCAGTCGCTTTTAAAGCAACTTTGAAAGGCATCCACCTCTGCATATACAGCCCATGCCAGGAGGAAGGAGCGAGAGTCTGCACAGATTCTGACAAAGGTGAGCCACCTCTGTGGGCAATGCCACTCTCAGCGTCCTGACTCTTAACATCAGGGTTCTAAATGATCCACTCTCAAAACCAAACAAACACGTGGCGAAATCAGTTTTCCATAAGATCAGCTTTAAACGAAGCAAGAGAGAGGATGAAAAGGAGGAGAGGAAAAACGGTGTGTTCATACGAACGTAAGTGGCACAAGAAGGAAAGAGGACCAATCCTTCACCACCAACGCTACCAGACAAAGATGTGGGTTTTGACACAGCGCAGAGTAAAAGCACAGACATTCTTGCCACGGTGTGAATGCAGAAAGTTTACCCAGGGTCAGGGGCCATCCAAGCTGTCCGTGGAAAGGGAAGATCGATACGGGCTGCAAAGACACCCGCTCCCGGACGGAGCCGCGCTGCAGATGAGCGGCTGCACGCTGAGCGCGTTCCGGGGCGTTATCCCTACATTCCTGCCCTGTCCTTACTCCGGCGTCGCGCTGTCACGACGCGGAACAGACCTCGGGGTTTGTGCCCCCCCACGGCCTCCTTATCGGCCAGGCTTCCTTTAATCTGCATCCATCGGGCGGTCTCAAAGCGAGCCCGAAGTTACCGAGTGATTCGACCCGGAGGGCACGCCGGCGCTCACGCCGCTCCACCGCACGTGACGGAGCTCCGCAGCTGCCCCGAACCACCGGCCCGCACCGTCGCGTCCTTTCCCACCGATTGGCCCCGTTCTCCACCATCCCCAAGTTACAAAACCACACAGATCAGCGTTCGGGGAGCGCTGGAGGCTCCCTGCACCGCCGGCCTGTGGCAAGGAGCGGCCCGAGCAGCCCCCGTCTGCTACCTAGCAGCCCCGGGGCTGCAGGGCAGCCGTCCCTTTAACGTCGTCCTTACCGCTCGTCGGCGCCGCCTCGCCCGCAGCACCGCGGCCGCTCTACTTGGGTCGGGGATTTTTTTCGTTGTTCCCCTCCTCTTGCCCTCTCCAGCTCCCACTAGTGCTCGCTCAGCCCCGCGCTCCGTCGCCGAAAGCGGCCGCCGCCCCCCCGCGGGCAGCCGGCGCTCCGCCGCTGCGCCCCGCCGCCGCCCTGGGGCCCGCACCGCGGGGGCTGCACCCCCGGACCGAGGGGCGGCCGCGCGGCCCCGGCTGATGGCCCCGGCACCCAAAGGGACTTGTGGGGAGATGGAGAGAGACCCCTAATCGGAGAGCGTAGTGACAGGACCGGGGGAACGGCTTCAAACTGAAAGGGGGCAGGTTTACCTCATATACGGGAGGAACTCCACTGTGAGGGTGGTGAGACACTGAAACAGGTTGCCCAAAGAAGCAGGGGCTACCCCATCTCTGGAGGTTGTAGCCAGGGGCCCTGAGCAGCCTGATCTAGTGGAAGCTATCCCCACCCATCTTCCAACCCAAACCATTCTCTACATTGTGGAGCATTTATAGCATCAGTCTGCTGCAAAATGTATGCTGCACCACGGTCCTCTCTATAGGTATTCCTGCTGTAGCTCATACCACACCTCACCAGCAGTCAGCACTCACAAGCACAATTGAACTTTCAGCCCTGGGTGCTCAGTATCATGTTATTGCTGCTTTGCTGGGATTGATGAGAAAATAAGTGATCAGCAGTTCTGGTCTAGTAAAAGCTTGAGACCACAGTTACGTCTGTCATAACACATGATGAAGTTTGAACTCCGAGAAAAAGGTGAGCTCAAAATGGGAATACCTGAGGCTTGACTACAGTTCTGTTTTAGTGTGCACCAGGAACGCACTGAAGCAGCCCTGAAGCAGCCTCAGCACACAGTGCAAGCAATAAGATAAAAAAAAGCATCCCACCAGCACCCTATGTGCCAGGGCCAGACCACAACTGGGTCAAATACCGCAGCCTGAGCACCAAGTTCTCAGCACCAGCCAATTCAGACAACAGCCCTCCTGAGCTGCTCTCTGATAACATGGGCACACATTACCCCAGCCTCATGGGTAGCTTCTATTTCCCACACTTGGCAGAGTTAGCAGTCTGCCTAACTTTCTGGGAGAATTAATACATTCATATCCACACCAACAATCCATCTTCCTTTGGCTGAGAGCACTCCACTTGCAGAAGATAGAGAAGACGATGTAAATGTTTTGGGGCAGCTATATATGAAAGAATGAGCAAACTAGCATCAAGGAGGGAGGAGAGCTTCTTTCAGCACACCTCTCCCTGTTCTTATACCCAGACTTCAGTGCTGTAAAGAGCTAACAGTGTTGACTTTTTTATTATTATTTTCATGCACCTCAGTCAAAACCAAAGCCAGGAGTGATGAAATACTGTGAGAAAGGCTTATTACCAGTTGAGACAAGATGTGAAAACACTGAAAAACTGAGGACAAAACTTGCTCCAGTGAGATTTCTGGACAGCTATTTAGTAAAATCTGTGCATACAAGTGATCATTGTGCACTTCATGTTCCACACTTTTCTGGCCTGTATCCTAGCCACAGCTCATTATAACACAGGTATATTGCCTATTGTGAGCCCCAAGTTTCTCTCTCAGAAAATACACTTCACTTTTTAATTGGTTTTTCTCTTCTGTTTGCCTGCTGCAGGAAGACAGAGACAAATAGATGTACTTGCTTTGCTGGAAAGCAGCTGAATAGCTACCCCATGCTGCCCTGGCAAGGGAAACCTAGAAACAGCTCACTGAGGTGGTGGGGAGAAAAAAAAACACCTCAGGAAGTAATAAAGAGAGGGGTGAAAGGGGAGAAGAGATAAAAATAAATAGGAAGGGAATAAAAGGAATATGCAACAGAATTGAAAAGTTGTTGTAAAATTAAATAGTTGGCAATGAGACAAGAGGTGTTAGGAACACCTTTGCTTCACACTGGAGAACTGAGAGGCTGAAAAGTGTGGTTGTATTTGAAGCACAAAAATAATTAGATATCTTGAGTACGAGACTCAAGGACTTGCGCTATACTGCTACAATGCCAGCACGCAGCCAAAACGAAGCAGGATTTGTTTACCAATTTCCTTGAAAATATACAGCAACGCTTCAGAGAGGCATGCCCTCTAGAGCTGCTGTGAATCAGCAACCACAGAAGCTATTCAGTCCTACGCTGAGCTCTAATGAAAGCAAGAGCTTCCCCTTCACAACCTCCTACTAATCATTTCTAAATGGATCACTTCAGCCACCATTCTTTATCTCCTAATTATATCAGACCTCGTTAAAACAACACTTGAATGAAAAAAACTTAAAATACTGAGCTACCAGTGATGATACTGAAAGGGAGGTAGTAGTATTTCTGAACAAGACACTGATTGAGTCTGCCTAGTAATTGCCTAAGTCTTCTATCATAGCTAAGGTAAACAGATGAAACCACAAAAATGCTCAAGCCTCCTGGCAAAGTTTTCAGCAAGCTTTCACCTTCCTGACCTCAAAGCACTGAGAACTACACCATTCCTCTGCGCTTCCCTCAGATGCTGTATTTTTTCAGCAGAGAACTCCCACTAAACATATGCAAATAAACCATCCAGTGGAATAACAAATATTGCGTGATCTCTTCACCTTATGTCTATGTTTAGACAAGACAACACAATTCTTCCTGTTCTATAAGCTAATGCTCTACCGCTCCCCAAACAGTAGCATTCTCCCTGTCTTAGAAGGAACTACATAATAAACAAAAAAATCTGTTTGTCATTCAATGGCCCTATGTATTCCATAAAGGGGAAAAAAAAAAAAAAAAAAAAAAAAAAAAAAACCACATGCAACTAATTTATTTCCCTATCCTTAACATTTTTCTTTTTTTTCTGTCCTACCAAAGTTGCAGGTTTCAGCAACACAGAAAGTGTTATGATGCCGGATTAAGTAGACTTTGCTCCTCACAGTGCATACAGGAGCATACAATATTTCATAGCTTTCTTACAGTTCTGTAAGGTTATTACATTTCCAAATACCAAATTTCATTTGTTTTTGTTTACATAGATTATAGCTGATAGCTCTCTACTGCTGTTTTGCTGGAGGTATAGTGTATTTTGATAGTCAAACAATTAAACACTCCATCAGCCAGCTCAAGAAAAAGATAATTACCGTATTTATTTTTTTCCAGGAGTTTTATTTGTCATGTATACTGATCATTTGTGCAATTTTCTTTCTTTAATAAGCATACTATAAGTAAAACACATTAACCAAGAGAAGATCCACATATAATCTCTAGACTCAAATTGTGCTTATATATATATATATATATAGCACAGTCTTATTTTGTGTTTGCTGTGCAGACACTACAAACTCAGGCTTAAATGTGCTTCTTGTTACCTCCCTCTGCCATCTGAATCAAATACATAAGTGCATATGTATTATGTGTGCATATGTATTACAACTGGAGTAAAACACTGAAAACTCATCTCAGTATAAGGAGAGGAGCAAGAAGAAAGGGTACATGCTTCCCATGTGAAATGGTAATTGTGAGAAGGTTGGAGAACTGGAAAGAACATAAAAGGCTCTGTATTTGAAAAGATTTATTTAAGACAACAGTTCCCAAACTGAGATCCAGGGACTAACTCCCTCCTGGGGAGAGCAGCTGGCTGCCTGCCTCAGCATCTTCTACCAGCAAGAGGAGCCAGCAGTCAGCCATAACATCCTCTGCAAGTTTCAATGTGCTGGGCTCCTATCCCTTACGGGTTTCTGGCACTCACAGTTCTTACTAATTTAAATGGGGTTTGAAAGCTTTCAGAACTGAAGGCTGGACCTCTTTACTAAATAAGAAAGTTTATAGCGCAGTCTTTTAAGAAGATATAGAAGAAGTAGAACTTATGTCTTTCTCTAGGACAACAGCAGCAAGGAAGAATGTCCTCTGATTTATTTTTAATGTTTTAGCTTCAGTCAAAATACTCAGTCTAACTGCAGACAAAATACCATGGATTTAGGGTACATCCCAAAGCACCTATGTACACATGTTGCCTTACTGATACAAGCCGTGCACTTGAGTTCAGCAAATTTGCTCACACAAATAGCTCTTCACGTGTCTGGGCATTTCAAAAACTGGGACTTCAGACTCCATTTTTTGGTGGATTTTGTTATTGTTTTTCCAACCTTCAGCAGTATTTTATAGCTTCTGCCCTCTGAACCACTAAGTATTTTTATAATATGGATTAATCCCTCTTCCAGTTTAAAGAAACAGCTGAGATAGCAAACTTTAACAATTTCATATTCTGAACTCTAATTAGCTTAATGTAATGTTATTTGTTCAGGAGTGCTTGTCCTTTAGTCAAGTTTCAGCATAATCCTCATATAATCCCTAATTTTTTTTCACCTTTTAAAAATATTTCAAAGAAGTATGAGATGTAAATGTTTTGATCTACTGAACACTTACTATGCAGCTTGTTTTGTGCTCAAGTATTTTCTTTGATCACTTCCCTGAAACCTAATCCAACAGGTGTTAATTAAGTCTGTCATCATTCTTTTATAATAGTAATTTTATTTCCCTATTACAGATTGATTTTATGCATTCTCTTCCTCTTGCATCTCCTTAATTTAGGACTCGCACATTAGGTGTGCCCTATATTTACTGTTTGTTAATCCTGTACAAGTATAGATATAAACTATTCCTTTTTTCCTATACTGTAATGTTATTTAATATTAGGGAGATTTCCTCTTGGATTTAAATCCTTGAAAAGGGACAGGCTTTCTCGAGTGCGTGAGCTGAGTAATTTAGTGCAGTAACAGCAGTTCTCCCTAAACGCAGCTGCATTACCACAGAAGATGAAATTCCACCTTTTGCAGAATGACAGAAAGAGGGCTAGATATTCTTCAAGACATCAAAATAAGGATACAGGCTGAGACTTGAAGCTGCAATAGGAAATTCTCAGAACTGTTTATTTACTGTTATCCAGAGCACTACATGACTAATACCTGGAAAGGAGACCTTGATGGGAACACAGACAAAAAGCAGCAGAGTTCACAGAGAAAAAGGATGCATTTCTCTTTTGAAATCTTCCTTTGAGCTTGTTCTGCCTTTTTCTAAGTGTGTCAGCCTTGATCTGGAGAACAGGAGTAGGAAGAGTATTCAGTTTGTACACCAGTGACCCACCCACCACAGAGCAACCCCATGCTGAGAAGGCTCTTACATTCCAAAGGAAAGGAACAGGCACTTGAAAAAAATAAAAAATTGGTTTCCTTCCACTTGTGGGCACCCATTTTGCCCAACCGTACAGTACATTTCTCCTATGCTGAAAGTAGAATGCATAAAAATACAAATGACATTCATTATCTACTAAAACAATCATTTCCATTTGTTCATCGTTGTTTGGTGTGGAAAGCAAAGAGAAACAAGCCGGGGAAAACAAAAGAAAGCTGACGTGTAGAACATTGCATGTCAGGGATAAAGCCCAACTACAAGCCAGGGAGTTGTCATCACACAGGAGTTACATCAGACTATAACCATCTCCAGCACTATTCCACTAGTGCTCCCCACACACATCACAGCTACGTGGTTATCTGTCAGTCAACTCTAAAAATAACAGCCAAATACCCTTGTATTTATGACACTCCTTCCTTCCTCTGTGTGCTGTACTTTCAAGATCTGCCATGTCATATAATCCATTGGACTGCTTTTCTCCTTTGCAATGCAGAAATGATTTCCAGTGCTTTGGTCTCCTGGCTTTCTGCTGATGAAACTCCAAGGAGTCAGCCCTTTGATGAGTTAATGACAGAGTATTGCATCAGGTGAATCCCAATGAACACAATGTTCATAAAAGAAGAAAGGTCCTTTGTCTCAAGTTCATTCTTAAAAAAAAAATAATCAGGAAACTCTTGGCAAGAAAATATTTTGAAGAGTTAATGAATATGCTCAGGAATCACTCAATACATCTCCTGCCCTCCATCCCCCAACTCTGCCAAGTCTTCATACTCAGACTTAGGATATTCATCATTTTAAATTCCCCCTACACATTGGCAGTGGATTCAGCTGGGTTTTGAATATTCAAGAAAGCCAGTCATTCGGGGCAAGTCTTGCTATTACAGTTTCTCTTCTAAAACAAAGAAATGTAATAATAAAAGAACTTAAATCTTTATAACGCTATTAACGGGAAAGAAAAACAATTATCTGTCATAAAACCAGTAACCAAACAACTCAGAAGTAAATAATATTAAAGAAAAAAATCACTGCTCGCATATAATTTCCACTGTCTGATTACAGTAAAAGGGCTTTTTTCTCTCCAACTATTGCTCACATAGGGTGGAGAGGCAGTCTTTCCTCCTCTAGCCCAGCTGTTGCATACAAGCCAGAATCATCTGAGGAGTGAGGGAAAATTTCTGTTCCTCCCCCAGAGTTCTCACAGTGGAGACCCTCATCTTGGGCAGATGGAAGAAAGTTCTGGGAAGCTATCTCCTCAAACATACTGCAGTTTCAACACAGAGACCCAACAGGCATTTTGTTCTTCATAAAGAACATAAACATGTTGTTAGGGCACTGCTTGGGTTTGGAGGTTTCACTGACAAAGGAAAATGGGAAACTGAAAGAGGTTGCATCTACTGAAAGCTGTGTTAAGATATTTCTTTAAATTCAGGACCACAGAGTAAATGAATGTTTCAAACCACTTTGTACTTATTGGTGCAGATAAGAATTGGAAGAATAAACACTGAAATAATAGAAACCCTTTAAGAAGCCAGTGGACACCACACAGAAACCGAACTACAATTTTTTTTCTCACCCACTATGTTCCAA
This sequence comes from Lagopus leucura, assembly GCF_019238085.1. NCBI lineage: Eukaryota > Metazoa > Chordata > Aves > Galliformes > Phasianidae > Lagopus > Lagopus leucura. The sequence continues at coordinate 38,016,750 of NW_024962264.1, read as the reverse complement.
AAGCAAGATCAAAAAAAGAAAGAGGAAGGACATTTGTCCAGTGAAAAACAGTGTTTTAAATTCTCATTTTAGTGCTTAACTATTAAGCCACTTACAATAGATGGTCTTATTTCATAATAAGGACATAATAAACTGAAAATTGCCTCTCTAAGCTGCCAAGATACCAACAATAAAAGTTGCCCAAAGCTGATCTACTCTCTAACCACCACTCCAAAACATCTTAGAACTGGATAAAACTACAGATCTTTGCACATTTGCTGCATGTCTGTTAGCAGTCCCTGTTTGTAAATAAGATATAGATGCATTCATCCTCTGCTCCCCTTCATTACAAACAACCTATTTCATCTTGAACAGCTTTCCCATGTCCTGTGATCACATCCTCTAGAGCAGTAAACTTTGGCTTGGTACCTTCTATGTGGGTCTGGAGTAAACAAGACACATCGAGAAACATATTTCTCTCCTGCTATTACCTAAGTCTGATATGCATTCTATTTTGTTTAATAAGACTGCTTATCAAGACTTATGAGCATACACTAGCTGTAAGAATACAGCCTTCTCAGGAGCATAGTACAGAGAGAACTTCTAGTGAAATACAGCTATTTCTGCATTAGAATTACACAAATCCTTTAAACATTTTTCCTATTATTATAAAAACAAAAGCAGCAGCACATTAGAATCATGGAATTGCTCAGGTTGGAAAAGACCTTAAAGATCATCAAGTCCAACTATGGCCTAACCATACTACTCTAACTAACAACCCTCTGCTAAATCATGGCTTGAGCTCCATATCCAAACAGTTTTTAAACACATTCAGGGATGGTGACTCAACCACCTCCCTGGGGAACCTTCCAGTGCTTAACAAAGAAGCTGTCCCTTATATTTCCATCTGTCACATGGATAAAATATTTAATATCCTTATGCCACACTTCCAGTTCTCAAGTTGAAAAAGAGATTATACTGCACAGCACCAGTTCCTGCCAATTCTGGATATTTCACAATGCTGATACACAGTCTATAAAACCCTTTCTGCTCAGGCCTTTATGGTCTATAATTTCTCATGATGGAATGGCCTTGTTATAATTTAAATATCAGATAGGAAGTTGAGGGCAGCATCCAAGCCCCACTTGGATCACTGCTTGGGACGATTCAAATGGAAGGGAAGAGGCACAAAGGACTGACACGAATATGCTTTGGTGGGCATGTTTATGCTGAGTGCAGAAAGCAACTCTCAGAAGAATTAAAGCCTAGCAGGTGCAAGAATTGGTTTTAAATCTAAAGATACAGCAGATGTAGTAAGGATTTATAACTATTGGTGATAGGTAGACATTTGAACTGGATGATCTTGTAGGTCTTTTCTAACCTCCATGACTCTATGATTCTATATATAATTTTTTGTTGTTGTTGTCTTGAAGAGAGAGAAAGCCCAAACCACTGCTGGAATGCAAAACAGGTTTAAGACCTCTCCTATTAAAGTCTTAGCATTCTTCCAGTACTTATGACTACCACAACATAGAAACACTACTATTCCTATAAGATGTCCTGTAGAGACAGTGGCATATTACAGAAAAATAATTTGAAAATGTGACTTTATTTTTCCACAGTAGATCTGGTTTGGACTTTATATCTCCAGATTAGGAAAAACAGTGTTATACAATATGAAATGTTTTTTGAAGAACTGTGTAAAAGAAATAATTATTTACTGCATGAATATCTCAGCCATAAAAAGGAAAACAGTTGCTACTGCCTTGCAGCTCACCACTGGATGCAGTCAGCAATGGGTAAATGCTTAGCTCCTATAACTCTTTGATTACAAGCTCTTACATTCTTTTTGAGTGAAGTAGAATGCCACTGGAATGGCTTCTTTTTCCCTTTTCTTTGCAATTGCTATTTTTCAAACATAGACTTTCATTGAGCATTTGACTGTAGACATTATTTAACCAAGTGTTTATCAAACACCTGGAAAATCACTCTCCTTTAAAAAAAATTATGATGGAAAAGCAATTACCCTCTAAGCCATGTTTCTAAGTCACTTCTCAAGAATCCTTTGGAAGCAAACCTCAGCCTTCTCTCCTGCTTAACACCCGGTGTTACCCAGCAAGCACGTAAACTATTGCTGATTATATTCTTTTTAAAACTTAGTCACAAAAAACGGATGATAAGGGCTTTTTATTTTTCTTCAGATGAGCTACAGCTATTAGTAAAGGAAGCTATTAAATACACCAGGATGAGGTTAGTTACAAATAGTTCATATATGCAAATATTCATTACTAGTGTTTAATTCTGTAGAATTATTAAAGCAAAGTATGTCTTCAGCTTTTTCACTACACCAGAAGCAAAGAGCAAATATGAATCAAAGGCTTTCTGTTGAAGTAAAACATAACCTAAAAAAGTCTATGCAAGAATAAAAACTAACATCACAGCAGGAAGAAGAAAAACAAGCCAACAATACATCTCTAATATCCAATACCCACCTGAATAGAAATATCACCAGCCTCAATAAACAGCAGTCATTAAAAAATTAAAGTTGCATGTGGCAGTAATCAGGAATGCAAGAGCTGCACAGAAAATTACACCATGGGAATGTTGTGGTAAGGTTAACTTTATTTTCATGTAGAGAATCAGCATGCTAAGATTTTATCACTACAGCACAAAACTCTATCTTACAGATAATCTGAAACAGAGATAACAGATTCAGTTTGACTAAAAAGACAGAAATGCATTGAAATCCCATTTCAGATTTGGATTCTGACTTCTCAATTCACAAATTCAAAAAATCTGAGGTCTGACTCATTTGTGCTAAATTTATTTTGCCGTCATATTTAAAAAGAGAAGCCATGTTAATCAGCATTTGCCTGGTCACAGCAGTGCCAAAGACCTATTCAGTCTCTCACTCTGCCACCAAGGCTGGGACCAGTGAATTCTCAAGCTGTATCCTCATTCCCTCCTCCCTGTTTTTTCTCCAATTTAGTATATACTGAGAAACAAAAAGCCCAGGAACCACACTTCAGAAATGCCCTTTAGAATTATCACACACTGTGCACTAATCTACAGGATAAACATGACTTTTCTACAACTTTATTGTCTTGAAGCATCCCACACCACCCCTGGAAAGCCCAAGTAAAGGCCAGTAGGCTAGCCCAGATTATGGTCACACACATACTCACCAAGTGGACAGACACCTACCAAGAGCTCAAGTTGCTTTTGGCTATTCCTTTCCTGTGTTCCATTTTACACCTTTGTTCTGCCCCACAACAGTATGATATGTGAAGTTGCAAGGTCAAAGCATCAGGCAGCTGGGAGAACCAAGAATCATCCATTACAGGCATGCCTTTGTCCCATAGCACCACATTCCACAGGGTACATAGCGGGCAGATCCAGGCCCAATAGTAACCATAGCTAGAGGAAGCCAGGCCCAGGTAGGAGCAGCAGGAGACATTGTTAGAGATAACTAGAAACAAAGATTGAAGATACATAGTTCAAAGGAAGGAGAGAGCATTCAAAGCTGAGCTTAAATACAGCTTAAATACGGTCAGGGTGTGTGGTGTGGTAGTCTCAGGTGGGACCACACTAGGCAATTAAGGATCATTAGCATGGTTGGGGCTCACAGAGTGCAGTAAAACCAGGATAGCTGTGAAATTCACAAGATTACTGTAAGACTAGACATCATTCCCCAATTTGTTCTTTTCCATGGGAAAACTATGTTCTGTAAATCCAAACAAAGAGTTGAGACTTTCAAGGTCCCAAGGACAAGTTATCTCACTTCATTTGCGCTGAAAGGGAACAGCTGATGATGCTTGGTCTGCAGGCAGCTTCTCCAGTTACATCAAAATAAAACAATACACTGTTGATTTTCTCTCTGCTCTCAAGATGTATTTTTTTAAAGTGTTCTGAAAGTCATTAAATTTAAAAGCTACAGGTACTTTATACTGAAGCAGTTAAGAGAACAGACTGCACTATGTAAACTGGCATAAATACACTTGGTATCTTACAACAGTAGAAAGACAAATCTCAAATAGTAAGTCATGGCAGGTGCAAAACTCATAGCCAATTTCTGTGGTTTATCAAATCTCTTTTACAAAGATTAAAAATAAACTTAAAGCTGTGATTTGGTCAAGGACAAATATTTCTGAATATGTTTTACAGCTGTTTAGAATTCTAATTCCTTGTTAAATCATCAGCAAACAACAAGATTACCCTCAGGATCAGGTGTCTAAGCAAAATATAGTTGCATTTTGCCAATTAGTAAATATGAAGTCATCTAACCATGAAACATTACTATTTATAATAACAGATAAAACTGTATTCAAATTCGCTAATGGGATTTTCTTTATGCAGACACAAGACTCATGAGTTATACCAATCCTCTAGAAGACATATCAGTTCAAAAATATACACTTCATTTACCAACACTGAAATATACAGAAAAAAATACTGCTGAAGTCTATTACAGTGGTCTCTCATTCCAGAGTTCCCACTAGTGATAATGTCATGTTTTAGATTTGATTTTTGGACCAGTTGTATATGGCTCCTAAGATATCTTTACTGTTCCCTGGATTGAAACATTCTATTCTACATACTGTATTTATGATATTTATGTGTTATCAAAATGTCTGTGTGGGATATACAGAAGTATCTCCCATAGTCTCCAAAGTGAGACAAGAGCAGCACAAGATAAGTAAATGCAGTGTAGTCCAATGAATTATTAAAATCTCACAAAAAGGGGAAATAAATTGTGGTCAGCTATAGCACAGCTAATAAACTATGTGATTTTAAATAAGTGTGCTCTCTGATCCAGGGTGTTTTGGTACGCAAGAAGAACATGAAAGAAGAGGACAAATTGAGTCAAGTGCTCTTCAAAATTCACTGCTAATCTTCCTGGTGGAAAGTAACATATGAATGTATCCACAGCTTACTTCTGTCCTTTTTTGTGAAAGATTTCAGATTATAAAAGATCCTCATTTTCTTCAAAGTAGCATGGAAGGACAGAGCAGTATGAGCAGAAGCTGTGGATGCGACAAGGAATCCTAATAAACAGCAAGTTCCCGTCCCTTCTAGTGGCCATAGATGTGAAGAAAGACAGAAAATCAGGTAGCAAACATGGCAGTCAGGCAAGTCATTGTTTATTTCCCATTTACCTCTAATACAGAAATCTACTTGCAACAAAATGGTGATGAAACACACATAAAATAGTTTTTGCAGATAACTTAGTGGTTATATAGTGGCAAAAGTTTTCTGAGGGTGCTGCCTGATCATTACAAACATGGGCAGTCTTAAACTGTATGCTTCTCTGGGGATCAAGAACAGGTGTCACCTGTCCTCTGGATGCAGACATTAAAAAGTGATATACCACCCAGGAAATAAACATGGGAATGGCTGAATTCCAGCAGCCAGAGGAGAAAATGCTAAGCTGTGAGAAGAAATCAATGCTTTGCTAAGAAACAATGACAGAGTACAGCTTGTATAAATCATAAAATTCCTCAATGCTGAGAAGTCCATACAGAATCTCTGTACTTCAACTTACAATTCTTAGTGAGATAATTGCTGGTAGATTTTCTAATCTTGATAGCAGAAAAAAACCTTTATTTTTTTTAGGAATAAATTACAAAAAAAAAAAAAAAAAAAAAAAGCGCCCTGGAATACTACAGTTGGGCCAAAATGTTCCCATTTAGGAGACACTCAGTTTCAGGTTATTTTGAAAGCTCTCTCTTGTCTGAGGGGAGATATGGGTGTGTATTTCAATGTGACATTTAAAACCTGGATTGATTGAAAGAAAGAAAAAAAATTACATATATTTCCTGCAAGAAATTTTGGAAGATGGACATGTTAAAATTCACACATTCTGTCCTAGGGAAAGGGTTTGATCTTTTCTAATGGAAGGAAGAAAGATCTTCAGCAAAAAAGGCAGAGACAAGACAAACATTACAACCATAGCATTAGGACGGTTATCACCTAATCCCTACCTATCTCATGAGAATTTTCATACTCATCACTGTGCTCTCAAATGCCCACTGTCTTGTGCTACATAGTCTATGTAGCACTTTGGCAGTGAGTAATGATGCTGTGCTTCAGGACCCTTAACTGCAATTGTACCATACCTACTTGTTAGGATTTGCATATTTCTGCAAATGGCCTGTCACTCCATGAGTGAACACTACCACAATCGATTGTGCTTATATTATATATTAAAAATTTCAGTCATCCATGTACGGTTTTGCTTATCCCAAAGCATCGTCCACATTTATTGCATAGGATTATTCCCACAGTCATTAATAATAATTTTTCTGAAGCCTTAAAACAAGAACACCTGAGTAATCCTGAAAATCATTAAACGTGAGTCCATCCAAAATATTTCCTATCATTATCACTCTTCAGCCAAAGCCCACATATTTGTTCAACCATGCCCAAGGCAGCTGACAGCCTATGTGTAGGCGGCTTGCCTGTTTCCCCCAGCCCAGGAAGCACTTTCCACCACACCCAAGGTTTCTTACAGGTCAAAGCTTTTTCTTTCTGCTACAAACCTTGGGCAAAATGTCAAACAAAACAGTTCTTTGCTTAGCTTGGGCTACCACCCTGCCTGTGAATCTCCTGCCTCTCTGTTCCTCTGCTCTGGGGACTATTGCAGGACATTGCCTGAAATTTTGATAGGAAGAATCTGGACATGCTCCAGGTGGGTTTTATAACTGCACAGAGTTAACTGCGCAGAAGTCTCTCCTGCCTGGGCAAAGACCTTTTAACCTGAGAAAATTCTCCATTTGTTGCAGAACGCTCCTGTTTGTGTAGACTATGCTCTCATCACTTTCAGGATTCAGAACTTTAGCTAGTTGCTTGAAAAAACTGAGGAAGGGGTATCTTTCCACATGCATGCACAGATGTCCAGATGCTCCTCAACATCTAATAACTTCATATCTTTCATTCTTTTTTTTTTTTCTGCAGAGCAGGGCACGGTCACCTCCCCGCATCAGTTACCTATATTTTCCTTTCTTGCCATTTAGTAGGCCACTACCGTTTGTAAAATGTTCTCATTTTACTCTCTACTCATAGTGAACATCAATAATTTCAACTTCATGGCTGATCTTAGGGAGTAACGGATAAGAAGATATTGACCAATAATATATAAAAGATCAGGTCATACAGCTATTATTTTGCCCTAAAATTTAGCAAAATATCTTAGATAATAATAATAATCATCATCATCATCATCATCATCATCATCTACAATTGATAGCACTCAGATTTTCTTTTGCCTTTTTCTGGAAAAAAACGTATTGTATTAATGCTTGGTCTCACTGGAGCCCTTTGAAATTCTCTATCATTCCAGCTCCAAGTACTTACTACCAAAACTATCCACAAAAGAAGACAACATCAGAAAGACTTACGGATTCTTCTCTCCAGACAGATAGCTAAAGTTTCAAGCTATATACAAATCTCCAGGTAAGAAAATCAACACACATATATATTTGGCTTCAGCTAAAGGTGTCATCTTCAGAGATGGTTATCGACTGTGCTTCCCTGGGCAGGCAAAATAGATGTCTTAGCCAGCTCTAGCAGTGACTAGGGCTCTCCTCATACATTAGCAAAGTACTGAGGCAAAAGAAGTGCTGATCCTTCACAGAGAAATATGCAAACAAATAAGAAATAGATAGCATGAATCTTACTTTGAATTCACTACAATTTGAAGTTACTCTTACATTAACTTCAGCAACAGATATGTTGCCCTTCTTTTCTTTGTATCTGTTAAAAATGAGCATGAAACCATCAAGCAATGTGCTGCTGTACTTACTGTACAAACACAGCTTTCCCTTAAAAACAAATGCCTGTTATTTTAGGTACATTAAAACCTTTTTTTTTTTTTGTAAGATAAAAGCTGTTTTATCTAGGTGTACAAATCAGGACAATGCCAGTATTGTCAACATCAGACTCACAAGTGACAAATGTATGGTGTTTAAATTGATTTATATTTTTTTTTAGTAAATTAACATTCTGAATCAGATTTTTATGAAGAGATGAGTATGAACATTAAAAAAAAAAAAAAAAAAAAAAAAAAAAGAATCTTCTTAGCCCTTTATTCCCATATCTGCTTGTGACAGCTTAGCCATTCCCAGAGAATGTTTATTCCTGGTAAAAAGAGCACACCCTACCTAGTGCAGCAATACATTCAGATAAGCCATTTTCAGCCAAGAAAAGTGGAAAATCACTCCAGAAGAACTACAGAGGAACAAATAAAGAGCAATTTCATATGCAGTGATCTGACATATGCATTATTTCTGAGCGGATCCTCATTCTGTCTGGAAAAACCTTGGGATTCAACAATGTTAAAAATAGTGAAACCTATGGATGTAGAACAAACAGAATTTTGACACATACAGAAGAGATTTTTTGATAAAAATATTAGCTTTGTATGCCAAATTGAAAATATGAAGCTGCTAGGAAAAATTATGAACAATACATTGGGAACTTTTATAAAGCAACCACTATTACTAAGTTAATTATTTAGTTTAATATTCAAAGAAGGCTTATCTTCCAGGTCGTTTTCTTGTGGTCATCAAGTTACTAACCTCCTTAAATGTTAGAGGAATTCAAAGGTGCTGCTCTCTTATGAGGGATCTCATTTCACATCTGTGGAATGCAGAGAATTTCTGAAAGAAGAAATATTAAGCACAGATGTTCTTTCATTTATTATCCTCAAGACAATGCCTATTAAACATTAGCCAGGTTTGGAAGCCTTCTTGCCAACTGTTGGTCTACAGGAGGAACCTGCAAATAATTTAGTGAAGGTTGATTATAGAACTGTCTGTAGTTGATCTGTCACACACTAACATCTGCTTGAAGAACAGTTGCTATACAGTGGCAGACAAAGCTAAGAGTTATTTTATGTCTGCCTCTGGAATATGTGGTGATGGACTAAAAAGAACCTTTCTTCTCACCTTCATTACATGCAGAGGGCATAAGGCTCTTTTACCCCAGAATGTAATTCAAAGACAGACCCCTAACGCTTGAGGTAGAAAACTGGAGTTCAGACATAGTGAAGGACTTGGGGCTGTAAAGCCTTGTGTTTTCCTTGGCACAAGTACCTCATCATGGAGTGGAAGAATCTGGGGCCTCAGAAGTGCAAACAACGGGGAAGAAAGTCAGAGCAGTCTCATCGCATTTGCTATCCATTCCTTGAAAGGCAGTCATCTGAAATATGACTCTTCTAGTTCCAATGATCTGCAATTGATTGGGAAGGAAAAAAGAAGGTGTAGGCCTACCTACTTATTGAAAGACTTGCCTGTCAACTTGTTCAAGGATTACTTGCTGTGAAGTACACAAATGATGTGGGAAAAATAAATGATAGCCCCAAACACTCCTCATGTGGAAGCGCTGCTCTGTAGGCTATAAAATCGCGTATCTCCTCTGGGCCAGTGAATCTGAAATTGTTAATATTATTTTGCTTAGAGGTAAATTAAACAAAAACAAAACCTAAAAGCCTATAGGACGTTCTCTAGGATGATTTTCAGAGGGGGAATATTCTGACTTTAAATTCCTTTCACAAACAGAAAGAAATAAATTCATCCTCTCACTTGGTGGATAAACTGACAAGGATGGCATTACATAAATGAAGATCTTTTCCTTCAGCTACACATTAGAAGGCAGTAGCAGCCATGACTTCAATTTTTGAGGAACCTACCACTTCCAGTACATATATCAGACATTTTTCTGAGGAAGATATACAATGAAGTAAAAACTCTAGCAGAGCTTTTAACTGATTTGGTTTTTTTGAGGGAATTATCATTTGTGGGAGCAGGTATCTTCACTAATGATCACCCAGCTCCATTCAGACTTGCATACCACTTTGAACCAGCTTGCACAGTTAATGATTATACTGCATTTTGGGGATCCTGATGCTACTGTATAGTTGGCCCTGAGAGCATCAGTGGAAAGATACACTTTTTGAGGACTCTGATGTTTTTCACTTATATGCTAGCAGCAAGATTCTCAGTCTTGAGAAAGTTAGAGAAATGGTAAAATGTTCAGAGATACCCACACATCTGGAGAAATGAGCACCAAACAGGTGAGTACTTGGAGAGGTCAGGTACCTCTGGAGTCCAGTATCAGCTTAGTAAACTTTTCTGGAGAAATTTTGAATTGAACTTCTTATACCCTTTAATGGCTCTTGTGTCTTCAGTGCTTACTAGTAACAGTAGCAGACAGCCATTCTCTGTAAATTATTCTTAAAAAAAAAAAAAAAAAATTGAAAAAAAAGATTGAAAATATGCCGGTTTTCATAGTTCTTTCCAAGTTTCTGAAGTGCACAGCGGTTGGCTTTTCCACTATGTCAACAATAGGAATGAATGCCCAAACTCCAGCCTCAAAGCTCTTCAAACTGAAGGATTTCATCCATTCACTTGGATCAGTGGTCATCTTCGGTAGATTAGTGACAAGAGAAGTTGTGTAACATGCTGTAATGGCAAGTCAGCCAGACAGTATCTTTTCACAGCACAGCAGCATGTAAATGAAAAATGGGAGGTGATCCTCCCCATCTACTCTGCCCTGGTGAGGCCTCATCTGGAGTACTTTGTCCAGTTCTGGGCTCCCCAGTACAAAAAAGACAGGGATCTCTTGGAAAGAGTCCAGCGGAGGGCCACAAAGATGGTGAAGGGCCTCGAGCATCTCTCTTATGAAGAAAGGCCGAGTGAACTGGATCTGTTCAGCCTTGAGAAAAGAAGACTGAGAGCGGACCTGATCCAGGTCTATAAATATCTAAGGTGTGAGGGGAGAGTGGCAAGGCCAGACTGTTTTCAGCAATATGTGGAGACAGGACAAGGGGAAACAGCCGGAAACTGCAGCATAGGAAGTTCTGCACAAATGTGCACAAGAACTTCTTTACAGTGAGGTGACGAAGCACTGGAACAGGCTGCTCAGGAAGGTTGTGGAGTCTCCTTCTCTGGAGATGTTCAAGACCCGCCTGGATGCCTACTTGTGTGACATGGTGTAGGGAACCTGTTTTGGCAGGGTTGGAGCCGATGATCTCTGGAGGTCTCCTCCAACCCCTACAATTCTGTGATTCTGTGATACCAGACTAATACTGGCAGTAGCTACAACCAATGTAGGAAAGGGCAATCCTGAGGTGTGGCTATGCAATGAAGAATGGCCATGCCAGTGTGGCTGTAGCAGAGAAAATACTTTTCCCATCATTCTTAAGATACAGGACAGTACTGACTCACACCCCTTCAGACAAATTATGTCTCCTTTTAGTTTTATAAAATGCCATTGTCACCACCACTCTGATATTATAGCAGTGGCTGTTAATTTACCAAGAAATATACATGGCTGTAACGAAGAATTCTATATCTCAAGAAGTGCATCTGCAATTTATTCCTAGGCAATCACCTGATGCTGCTAGATAATATAATGAATGTAAACCTGCCGAGAATGAACAAGAGTCCTATAACAAAAGCAGAGACCTGTTTCACATACTAGATCAAAACAAGCATGAAAAAGAAACTGTTTTGAAACTGAACTTCACACATTCCAGTTGCAGAGCTTGGCAGACTGTCAAGGGACTCAGTGGAGACTCTGGTCTGGGAAAAGGGAGTACCCTGTCACAGCAAACTCCGTGGCATCACAGCTAGTAGCCAATGACACAAAACCCTAATTGAAATAAAGCTTTCAGTCATGCATTAAAAATGACGGTTTCTGAGACAGCAGATTCCAAATGTCAGCAGGAATCTGATGGCTTCTTTTGCTTACCCAAGCTCAGATTAGTTCTTCATCACCCAACATCATTTGGGACCAGCACTTAAACAATCAGCAAAAGATTATATGCTGTGATTTATGAAGCATTATATTCCACACCACAGATCCCCATCTTGCAAGGATAGGCAAGCATTGTATCTGTGCTCTAGACAAGGAAATCAGTGATAAACAGGAGCTTCTGCCCTGCTTTACAGCTGTGCACTGTCCCACAGCTTTCTGGGGAGGGTAATTTTTATGTGAAACAAGGCTCAATGCAGCCCCAGAAGGCATTTACCAAAAATACAAAGGACTAATCTTTAGGAGGGAAAAAATTAGTTGATGCTGCACTTAGTCATCCTCCATCACTTGAAGCTATCACGTAATATGAGTAGCTAGTTCACTGCACCCTACTTATTTGTCAGTAATTTGTCCTACCACAGATGCAAAATAGACGATGTGTTGTGCAAACTGATTAAGATGCTCTGTAGAGTGCTCTCCTTTACATTCCTAATACCTTTGGTTTATTATACTTGTATGTTGATGCATACGTAACATACATAATACATACACTGAAACTCCCTGAATCAGATATCTCCCCCTATCAAAACTCAGATATTGACATTTGACTCTGAATACAAGTAACATGCTCCAGTGCAGCCTTGTGCTCATGGATTTTATTTTAAAAAGTCCAAATAACTGACTGATACTTTTCTAAAATTTGTTGAATAAAGTACTATTCAATATATTTAATTGGCAGGATACCTGCAAGTAAAAGCAAACCACTGTTGTTAATGAAAATAGATAACAGATATGATTCTGTGGCTAAAGATGTTACTTTGATTTGAGATAACTCACAATGTGTAATACTTTGTCCAACTGTTTGTAGCATATGAGAAAAATTCACACGTTCTGTGCATTTCAGTTTGCATCTGTGCCTATAAGAAACAACTATGTCTTTATTCTTTTTGTGCAGCACACTTGCCTTTCTCATGTGCTGGCAAAGCTAAGGCTAAGCTGCTCAGTCATGTCTCAGACTAATTCCCATAACAACTGAAATAAGTAAGTGTCTCAGAAATGACGGATCAGTCTCTCAACTGTTAAAAATATATATATATTCTATTGTGCTTGTAAAAAAATCATTTGAAAGCAGATTTTGCTCTGTTTGAAGTTACCAAACCAATTTCTTTTAAACTTAATTAAAGAAAATAGTGATTTGCATCTTAGTGGGGCATTTGTACTGAAAGACTCGCTGGGAATGAATATCTCTGTCCAGAATATAAGTCCCTAAAAATTCAGGCAAATAATGAAAGGATTGATACATCTTTAATGATGACAGTGCCAGGGCAATAAAACCTAACACCACAATGTCACTACTTTATACCAGAAATATACAAAAATAAACAAATACTACACATGGAGAAATTATAGAGAAACTCTGTTAACATTTTAAAGGGTAATAAAAATGCCTTTGGCCCATTAAATGTATTCTACTGACTATATGAATCAGTGCCAGAAAGAATCAAAGATTTTATGAAAAAAAAAAGAAATAAAAGAAAATGGCCAACGAACTTGGTAATGTGTGTCCTTGCTGAATAATTAAATGAATGTGCTGGGCATAACCCAGGAAAAAATATGCAGGTAGTTTCATTTTACGGAATCACATGCACACATATACACACACATATGTATTATGTACATATTATACCCACAAGCTCACTATATATGGGATATAATACACAATACAAGTGTGATAATTTGGCAAATATGAAGAAATCAATTAGCATTCTGTCCTTGTCTATTGAACAACTCTTATTAGTTTTTCTAAATTTTAAATATTCAAAGTACATTCTGAAGTTATGTTCATTTTCTCCCTTATTTTAACCTCCAGCACTTGAGCAACTTATTCATCATGGGCAGATGCAAAGGAGAGTCTCATAGTGACAGAACTACTTCTGAGCACTGAAAAATTGTGGGGTATATTGGATTTTGTGTTCAGTTCTGCAAACAATGGAGATCAAATGTAGAAATGAATATTTCTTATTTTATCTCAGAACTAATTTATATATTAAAAAAAAAAAGACCTGAATTATTCCATCTGTATTAACTTGCGTTTCTCCTTGTTTTGGGCAGTGAATTCTTATGGCAAAATTTTGGTTTCAAAATCAACTCTTCAGATGATGCCTATTGCAAATTCTTTCTCAAAAGTAACATTATACCTAGTCCTACCACCAAATGCAGGAGCAATTCTGTTCCTAAGTCTATGCCTACCTCCTTGCAAAACAGAAAACTTTCTTTTTTAGTACAATAGACAAATCACTGAGGTAAACAGGAATAATCTATTTTCATGTACTTCATGGGGGTCACAGTGATTGTCTGCTTCCCATGAATACCAAGAGTAGGAAATATTTTCCATTACCACCACACTGTTGATTTCCTCCTGCTTTTTACTGTTCTCCTCCCTCAAGCATTATGAACAATTATGAGGCTTAAAGCAGTCTTTGTGAAATGTCTATACTGTACATTGCAAAAAGAAGTCTCGAGCTGCATGAGGCCTATGAATGTTTCTAATACAATTATGGTAAAGCATCCTCAGAATGAGACATCTTTTCAGTAATCTACCAGGCTAAAAAACATACCTCAAACTTTTCGAATACATCTGATCTATCACTTCTTCATGTGGCCAGAAGACACAGAACATACACCAAAAGTCAAATAAATATAGGAGAATCATCAGAAGTTATTATTTCCTTCAAGTTTCTCAATCCATCTTCTCTGCTCTACATCTTCCTTGTAAAGATTGTTAATCATTTAGCAAAACTGCAGCTGCCCTAGTAATTGCCTGACCAACCCACCACCCCCCCCCACTGGAATTGCAATCCATTAGATTTAACTTTACCAAGAAAAATAAGGGTCTCTCCTGTGGTATTATTCTGAAGTCAGATGGCTGTTAAAGGATCCAAAAGATGCAAAGCATCTCCTGGAGATGCTGCTCTGACCTTCTCTTAGTTGGGATCCTTCTACCTTCAGCCTGTGAAATAAGAGGGTTTGGGTAGCTCTGTGTGGATTGATAACTTGATAGGGACATTGAAAGGCAGAAGCAGATGAAGATTTTTCCCTTTGCAATTTGAAAAGCCCCAAAGGCTGGGAAGTCAGTAGACTGGGATTACTCCAATGAATGCATACGTGCCTCTCTTTGAACAAGAACTGTAGTTTAATCTATTTACATTAATTCTACCATGACCTCTGCAATATGTCACAATAAACTCTGAATGAATCCATAAAAAACATGTTTGAAAAATTCATAACTAATCAGATCACAAAAAAGTTTGGCTTCCTATTTGGACCAGATGGAAGAAATTTTACAGAAAGCACATGTAGCTTCATTTTTTTACCTTCAAACCCCAAAGAGCTGAGGTCTAAGTGACTTTGAATCATTAAATACTCTGCAGAATTTTCCTCTTTAGCAAATTTTATTTTCTCCTCACTGTTGAATTTCCTTACCTTTCAGCTGCTCAGCTAGTATATGGTATATTGCCTCTGTGGGTATATGGGGCTGCAGTCAGGCTAAAACAAGTTATGTGCACACACAGAGCAAGGAATAGGGCCTCTTCCCTGTGCTTATTTTAACAGCTTTGGCCAAGCAAAATAATATTTTGCTGAAGAGTCTGAAATATTATGAATGGCAAAAACATAAGATTTCACATCCAGTGTCTTATACCTCTATTTTCCTTCAGATATATGATCAGAAATATGTATAATTAATACAAAGTAATTGACAGGAAAAAATCCTATAATGAGAACTAGCAGCACAGGTATCATCTTATCAGCCAAACGAATAATAATAATAAAGATATCCATAAAAATTTCATGGAGAATATTTGGCATCTGGGACAATTCATACATGGAATGAATGAGGTAGTCCCACGATTGTTCTGGATCAGGCTTTCTGCTTTTGCTATAGCTTCTTTTGCACAGCCCATAATGTTTATTCTGCACAGAATATTATCAACAATATGCATGGCTCAACCTACTAAGCTAATATAGTTCACACTATTATGTTGCTTCATTTGCCAAGCTAGACAGTCATTAACAGCTCTTGTGTTTCGTCATTTATTTAACTTCCACATTTTGTAATATTTTCATTCACACCTAAAATCATAGAAAACTATTAATGAAATGGAAGGTGGTTTGATATGATATTTTCAGCAACATTTCCTGGAAAGTGTATAAAACTATATATGAATGCTAAGCCCTTGCTTTCCATAAAAAAAAAACAATTTCTTGCACACAAACACACAAAGTTTTGACTAAATGCGTGATATCAAAGTCATCCTTTTTTGTCTTTGAGGTAGTAAAACAGGACAATCTGCCTTGGAAGGGACCTCAGGAGATTCTCAGACCAAACACTTGCTTTGAGTCAGGTCAGGTTGCTCCGGATGCTATTTATTTAGATCTCAAAAACTTCCAAGAATGGAGGCTGAATAACCTCCCTGGGCAAAACAATATCCCAGATAGAATATACATTCTTTAAATAAAATGCAATAAATCTTGCAAGCAAACCCACAAATGTACTCTTTTAGAGATGTACACCTTTTACCACATTTTCTCAAAAGACAGAGAATAAAAACACCTGAAGAACAGTCCCAAGTTCCACATTCCTATTTTTGCCCATTTAATTTTTCATTAGTTGAGCTCTTTATACAAAAAAAAAAAAAAAAAAAAAAAAAAATTATCAATACAAGCCTTTACAATCCAAAATACACGTTTTCAGACATGAGTATTTTGTCAGTTCCAAGATTTCTCACTCATCAGTTGAATGTGAACTTACCTGAAACCCCTGTGATTTCATACGCTGGCTCCAGACTTATCTCTTTCCACAGCATGTGTAGCAATAATGTCCCACCTGGTGTCTGAATGGAGATTGCTGACCTTCCCGTTGCCAACTGTAAATGAATACAAATGCTCAGCTGAAGTTTTCAGTATTCTCATGGGCAAATTTCAGCTAGATTTTTTGGTCAGCCAAGACTGTTCTAACATTACCAATAAGAATTTTTGCTTTAATTTCAGCTCCTTCTGATGTAGCAGACGTAGTCATGTACAGCAGCTTCATATAGCACTTTTTTGTGTGTGCCTGTGATAGTTTTTGTCCCCAATTATGGTAGAAAAGGGCCTGACAAGGGTCATGAAACTTCTGCTGGGTTGCAGCAGAGTTTGCAGTTAAGGTCCTGCTAGTTGGCTATTTTTATTCTTTGGCATCATTAGTGTCTGGAAAAATGCCCTGAAAAATTGAGTCCAGGCACATTGACTTCAGAAATTGTTATATATTAACCAGAAATTTCCTCTTTCCCCACCTACTTTTAAAATTTTTAACAGTGGAATATATTGAAACATGCAGAGAACTGTAAAATAGCCAAGTGGACTTATATAAAACTCACTGAAATGATCCACTCAGCAATGAAATAAATCAGGGGAAATATCAGCTAGGAAAGAGGATATCCAAAGAAAGTGACTGCAGACCACTAGTTAAAATTAAAGTGTGATATCCCTTTCAATTCCCATTTCTCTGTTCGTAAGTAGCCAATGGCATATTCTAAATGAAGAAATTTTCTTCATTAACTGGTTTGGTTTCAGAAAAATCTCCCATTAAATCCATTTTACTTTCCATTCTCTGTGGCAAACAATGGCAACAACAAAAGTTATCCCTTCTTTTGGATCAGCACTGGATGTCTGCAGGCTGATGCTTGCATGGGCACATTTGCGTTCAGTATGCAAATGCAGGCACTTCATGTTGGCTGATGAGCATCTCTGGGGAGATGTGACAAGTGTTGAAACATGTGGGACAAATCCCATTCTTCAGTTGTGTGTTTTGTAGCCCTGCATCTATTGTCTGCAGGGAGGAAGTAAGCAGAGTGCCTTAAAGATGAGAGCAATGCTGGAAATGGTGATCAGAGCCTGAGTTTGCTTACATCTGTTATGGAGAGTTACAATGATATTTCTGAGAACTCCAATTACCACTTATAACTATGTTTTCCAAGAAAACTCCCAATATAGTAGCTGTCGTGAACAAAGACCGCAGGCTATAAGCAACAAATGATCTAACCTTCCTGCCTTTTGGGGCATATTTTCTTTGGCCGGATCTGCAGACAGTTGGTGTGAGGTGCGGGGGACAGTCAGGCTGGCTCCTGTGCTGCCACAGGAGCCTGTGATGCAGCTGAGAGGATGGGACTGAAATGCTGATAAGTGGCACTGCCTTCACAGACCTGCCTCTCTCATCTGCCCTGCTTTAGCACTTTGCAGCTCACATCAGCAATACAAGGCACAAGATTTTGACTAAAGTCTCCAGTGCCTGAGCAAGAAGTAGTAAGTAGAATCTACACTCAAAATTTAAGGGAGTGGACTTCACTTTAGTTCCCTTCCTGCTTAGAATGGACAAGTGGAGGCAGTATGGGGAGCTGCCACATGCATCCCAGCCACCTCTCTCATTTTAGTTTGACAATTTTAGCATTTTGCAAAAAAATGCAACCAATTCTAGCACTGTTAACCATTGCAACATGTAGCTGGTAAGCAGAAGAACATTTTAACTGCTTCTCATCATAAACACTCAGAACTTGAATTTTGGCTTCACTAACTTTTGACTAATTGTATCAAAGACCTTAGCTATAGTTTCATCCCTATTTTTATTTCCCCTGCAATATTAGCTTCTCTTTTGTTTATTTTTTGCTTAAAGACTTTGACATTTAGAAGCAATTTTATATTTCCTATCCTGGCAGTATTCAAAGAAGGACTACACAGATGGACAAATAATCATATCAAGATCTGAGGTAACGCTTCCCTTCATCTCGGTCCACTTGGGTAAACTCACACCACGTGCCAGCATGAACTATTCTTGTAACAAGGGCTGTAAATCCCTGCTGAAACTTATTTGGGAAGGGTAATTTTGGCTATGCATAAGTGCCATACGTTAAATATATTACAGGTGAAACCTGCTAAGAAAGGCTTTGACATTTATAAGTTACACCAACAGCGTATAATTCAGAGACTCCAAATTCGAGAGAATGCAATAGAATATTATTTTATATAGCAATTTTATCTTCAGTTTCTTCAATAAAACTTAAAGAAACATTCAATGCCATTACACCCTCTCGTATGTTTTTTTGGAAAGAAAGAACAGCAGCAACAATAACAAAAAAAAATAGTTTCCAGTATTTAGAATTAAATAATTTTACTTCAGTTCTTCCTAGGTAATCCCTGTGCAAATGTTACCTTCCTACTGCTGAGGAACCTGGGAGGCTTGGACAGCACCTGTAGCTCTGCCTGTGCACTTTCTGCATTAGAGCAACAGAGCACGGTCTATTTGCAAAGTTCCATCCACTTCTCTGCCTAGTTATAGGTCTTATTCCAAAGTTGCCAAGTGGTCCAAGCAACCTTAGGGATATTGCTTTTGCTAGAGCTATTTGCCACTGAATTAAATTTCTCTGTAAACCTTTTATTTCTTATTGTGCCCTGGTGCATTGGGAGCACCTAATACTCACTTGTAAAACTGCAGGAGATGTGTTTCTTGCACACAGTGTAATTCTCGTGAGAGGTTTTAAAAGTTGAAACTAATTCTCCCATGTTAAGGTGGTCCAATTGCTGCATTTCCCAACAGGTCAGTGTCTGCTTGTCACTACCTGGATACAACCTCCTCTGATATTTTGTTGGAGTCAGTTCCAAGTGAGTGCTTTTGGCTTCTGTGTGGCAGTTTGGAATGGAAACTAATTCTCCCATGGACTAAGCAATGAGCAAAGAAAAGGACATGACACAGGGAGTCTCTCTCTAATATGAGCACAAATATCTGACCAAATGGAAGGTGTTGCCCCTCCTTTTTGAGTTTAACTGTACTTTAAAATATGTCCTAGAAAAATAGTAGTCAGTTTCTCTTAAGCAGATATTTTCTCTTAAGAAGACAACCATATCCTAACCCATTATCTGCATATATTATGAGTGACAAGAAATAGATATACTTATTTAACTCATCCTCATTTGGTTTCTCACAGACGATTTGGGAGATAACCATGCCATCCAGGAGATGCAGCTGTGGTGCAGCCTCAGAGCATGGCTGAGGCTCACCCAAGATAATTTTCACCTTAGCCCAAACAGAAGTATCAGAGGTGCAGCCAAAAAATGCACAGGTTCCATCTGCTGGGTCTGGACCAGACTCTGACCCAACCAGCTTCTTTTTGCTTCACAGCATCTCTAAATATCCATTCCTCCTCTATTTCCAGCACACATCTTTTCTGTCAGCTTGTACCTGTTCATTTCTAGATCAGTAACATCAAATTTGCCATCTCATACCTCCATTCAATGAGAGACTACTGCTCTGGTCTTGGGGGTAGCTGCGTTACACACAAAACATCTGGGATGTAAGTTTGAGCCCGGGAAGCATCAAGATAGCACAGCCTCAATGGCTGCAGATGCTTTTAGCCATGCAGTGATTAAAAATGGCAAATACTAAATCTTCCACTGGTCCAGAATTAAAAATTATCACTCCTGGCACTTAGGTAGATGCAACTCTTATAAGATTCATAGAATCATAGAATCACAAGGTTGGAAATGACCTATAAGATCATCTAGTCCAACCGTCTCCTCATCGCCATTGCCACCACAAGCTACTAAGCCATATCACACTGCATGTCATCCAGACTCTTGAACACTGCCAGGGACAGCCACTCCACCACCTCCTTGGGCAGGCCATAATTCCAGATTTGTGCTGGAATCTGTGATCACACTGATTCAAGATCACTTAGTCTTGCTAGCTTCCACAAATCTGACTATATGGAAAAATAACATTGTGAATCATTTTAACAAAGAAAACTTCCACATAAGCTGACAAATGTAAAGAGCTTAGAAAGTGTGAATAGTTGAGGTCTGCAAGGAAGATAAGTAGTCTGCTGAATTTCAAAACAATAATAAAAAAAGCTAGGAGCTATGTATTAATAAAATTGCTTTACAAATATTAATTTAAAGATGTCTGTGGCCCACTTCTTGTAGTCAGAATCTAATAAAGCACCTATCTTCAAGGAGACTTCTTTCATGTTTAAGAAGTCCATGTTTAAGGGCTTTGCTGGGTTCCTGGCAACGAATGTTGTGTTTCCAGCAAGTGTTGTGCTGCCTGCAGTCTCCAGCTTAGTCCAATGGACATTGTCTTGCATCCAGTTCACAAGTCAAAAGGCCATACATTTTACTGTAACAGAGTGCTTAAATCCGGACTTAATGAACAAGAATGAGAGAAAGGCTGCTAGTTGGATTTTATGCTCATCGTCTTTACAATTCAGAGCATGAAGTTTTCTATTCTTTGTATACATCTGCATAATATTATCCATATGACAACCATAATAAAGGAAAGATAATTAAAACCAGGGTGGTTGGAACTAATACAAAATAAACAGTTTGCTTAATAACTCTAGCTAATTTTCCTTATGAGAAATTGAATCTAATGCTTCCATCCAAGCTACACAGGGGGTGGAACAGAAGAAAAAGCAAAATATTTAGCTTACATCACCTGAAAGCAATTTCCTCTTTGATCCTGTTTTGATTGAGATGCCAAAATCACTTCTTCTCCAAGATCAACAATTCCTTCTCCATCTCTATGTGCATCTCCTTCTGGCCAATTGTTAAGAACCTAGTGATGTTTCAGAATGATTTTTATTAAATAGTATTTCCATATGCGAAAAAGGCTTCATAATTAGCCTCTTTCTCAGCTATATTAGTTTTGCTCCAGCTTTTTGTGTCCAAGACAAAAACCAAATCTTTAACATAAAGTTGAATACTTGGATGGATCTTATCCCAAACTTCTGGTAGAATTTAAAATTACTTAATTTCTGCTTATTGGAGGAAATTGACTACTATTTATCTCTCCCTCCTTAGAGAAAGCCTTTTCCTTGTGTGTAGTTAGCTGTATAGCTTGATCTATTCTTGCAGAGGAAAAAATTAAGAGGAAGCTTGGTGTATCTTTATCTATAGAGAACTCTGATTCTGCAATTGCACTCACACACACTAGCCAATACTGCCATCACTCCAGTTAGGGTGTACCATTGACTGCTGTGTGTGGCCTTTACCTTCTAATAAATCTCCCCCTGGATTTATTTTTACACTCCAAACCTCTGAACATTTTGAGCTTTGAACCAGAGCAGATCGTGCATATGAACACCACAGCAGCATGTGTCTTTGCTGTACAGATTGTATTACACTGAGAGAACACTGGGAAGGTTGAGAAGTCACAGCCTCTGAAGCTGGGGAGCAGACAGCACCTGTTCAGCCCTCCTCACACAACAGCTTTTGATCACCTGTGTGCACACTTGTCTCCAAAGGAACCACCCTCATTCAGGGAAGCTCAACAGGATGAAATGGGAGCGCTGCCTGAAGACAGTTCCTCATGGCCTGATGTGGGTGAGACATGGATCCAAACTTCCAGTGATACACTGGAAACTTGGATGGGTATTCCCTAAGATGGCTGATTATTTACAAGCAAAACTTCTTTCCATTAATTGTTTTTGAAAGTTGCTATTTGCTAGCACTAACGCATGCATAGTAACGAAATGAAAATAGCAGCTTACTATAGGGATTGTTGGGCTCATTTAACATGATTATATCACCAGGTTCATCTGTAAATAGTCATTTTCTCTTCACAGGCAGCTATCATTCTGGGAGCTTTTCTCATAGGCAAATAATTAAAATAGGATTAATTGAAATGTGACACTGAGAGCCAAGTCAAAGTACAGCAGAGGATACAGCAGCCGAAAATCATCTGCTGAGTACCTAAGAGATCTTACAGCCTCGTGAGAGCACACAGTTCTTAGAAACTGTTTCCTAAACAAATGAGGGGCAGCAGGTGGAGAAACATTTTCTTGTATCATTAAAATATATATTCTTTACTGAGCTGCCACGTTAGTAGTGGTAAAAGGAGCTGAGTATACAGGTGATGTCATGGTGGCTTTAAAACAGAGAATAATCTGACAGCTGAATTGCTGCCTCTACCCTTTCCCTCTGTGAGCACATACGCATCTCTGGGTTAAACCATCGCTTTCATCCTATACACTGAAAATGCTGCATGTGTTAAAGCACGCTGCAGATTCATCCCATGTGCTTTCGGGGGAACGATCCTTACCTACCCCATGAGCCAGCCAGGGTTAAACAGGGCTGAGCAGGAGCTCTACCAGTTGACCTCCAAAGGTCCCTTCCAACTTCAACCTGGCTTTAGGAAAATAAGGGTATTTATTTAAAAGAGGTAAATGAGGCTGCAGCTCCCACCATCACCACAGCACCTGGGAGGGAAAGCATGAGGATCCCTTCCAGATGGATAGGAACTCCAAACTCAGCAGTGCTGACATAGTGACAAAGCAGGGGATCAACTACCGGATTAGCTCTGGGATTCTTTGTGCTGTTATTCACCTCCAGCTGACACAGAGGAGGATGTGGAATCTGCAGACTGGGGCACTGCAAGAGGAAGTACTTCGTGCTTGCTCTGTGAAGACTCCATGTGGCCTTTAGCAGAGGTGGCCATGCCAGAAGCTGGTAGCAATTCACAGAAGCAAAGCCATTAGGAAGACGGAAATAGTTCTGCTGCCTACAAACAGCACAGGATGGAATGCTGTAATCTGAAGCAGTGGACAGCACTGATAATGTTAAACAAAGCTCACTTCAGCCTCTGGGTAGCCCAGGAACAACAATGACAAGAAAAAAAAAAGGTTTGTTTGATCTCACAGGTACGTCATATGAAGACAAAAGAGATATTTGACCTAAAAGAAAAAAGCTGGCAGAAGAAAAATATGCACAATTTGATGATGAATAAAAATGTCGGATAGAGAGCGAAGAAAAGTTCTGTCCCACCAGGCTACAACATCTGCATCTCAGCTAGGAACATCTCTAACATCTCTGTCTGCTTGCTTCTGAGAATAGTTAAATCTTCTTCATCCATACTTCATGTCCCCTCACAACATTCAGCCTGACAAGGCTGACAAAGAAATCCTGTGCCAAAATCAGTTTGCCCATTTAGATTCCCTCATTTAGTAATCTGTACACACATTGAAGAAATAAACCAATTCTTTTGCTTCTGCATTTGATTCCTGCTGCTCTGAATTTCTGATGCAACTTATGTCCCAGGACCGCTGTGCAGATCTGCTTTACACCAATTCTGATGCTGTGAAGGGCATTGAGTGTTGGAGTGGTAAAACAGAGCCATTGCTGGGGTTGTCTGCACTGTTCTCCTTTGGTGACAACACCAGAGGCTGGTCTACAGACAGGTAAAGTCTGTCCAAACTGTGTGCAACATGTCACATTTAGATGGGGGATAATCACATACCATGGAAAGATGTGAAGGACAGAACAGCCAATGCTGTCACCAGCATCTCCAATGCCTGATGGAAGAAACTACTTTGGAGCACCATTTGCCTTCCTGGTTGAGTTTGCAAACCTGTGAGGGAGAGTCTACTTGGGAATCAAATCATGTACTGCACTGACTTAGCAATAACAAGGCCTGAGATTGCAATCAACAGTGACCTCTGCAGTGACAGGATGGCACGATGCGGCACAAAAGAACAAGAAGAGAGGAGAACCAATAGTTTGAACAGCCATCTCACTGGATTGATTTTGTTCTGGGTATACAAAAAATTATCATCTATGCAAGGGAAGGGGCTGGAGCCTGAGTGCAAGTGGTAATCCATCACAGAATTATTTTCACCTCTATGCGTCCTTTGTGTGCCAAAGCCATAGCCCAACCTGTAAGGAGCAAATACTGAACTCACGCCCAAAGGCACTGAAGCTCTGAAGGAACTTTGCCTTTTCTGAAGAAGAAATCATTAACGGGTTGTGACAAACAGACCTGGGCCAGCACTGGCCTGCAGCCTCTAATCACTCTTCTGGGAAAAAAAAGAGGAAAATCTCCTTCACGATATTTTAGAAACATGTTCCCCATGACTGTAAGAGATTCCAAATGAGTAAGGTTTGAGTCAGTGCAAAAAACATTTCAGTGTTTTTTTCTTAAACAACAATAATTAATACTATAGGTTTTTAAATGAATGCATAATTTCTCAGTACATCAGCTCATTACAATTCACAACATGATAAAAATATAAAAGCCACCTCTTTTCAGGCGTATGTTGATATATATAATATAAAAGAAACAAACAACCAACAACAACATATTTATAGCTTGGGTGATTGAAGTAGTGGTGGCTCTGATCTTATAGCACAAGCTAGCACTGCTTTCAATTCCTGAGCACCAGAGACTGACAATAACTTAGTCTTCAATATGAAATAACATTCCCATACATAATATATATTACAAATGTAAACTACATAGGCGATATAATACCATCTGTGGGATATCTCAAGTAAATAGCAACATTACCAGCTTGTCTCTTTTCATAAAGGAATGCTACAGTTACTACATCTGTCATGTTCCAAATTGTGACTGTTTCCCTGCAGTACCATAATACTGTCTAACGAGCCATGCAATGCTCCCACAAGACATTGCAATCCTAAATGCTAATTCTCATTGAAAAGAAAAATACGTGATATCTCATTCTCCTACTATGATCACATAACTGTCTAGAAGATGAATCTGTTTGGTATTAGGAAACCTTTGCCAAAGCTTTAGAGCTTTTGTAATGGAGAAGCTTTGAAAAAGAAAATGTGATATTGCTGATTTTTTGGGAGAGCATCACAGGCTTCATCAGGGCTGATCTCCGCCAAGAATCTGCACAAAACCTTTTGGAAAAAATGAAAGAAGAGACTATAAAGAAGTAACCTCTCTCCAAATGCTGCAGAGGAAGCCTCTAGCCAACTATAAGAGGCGTTTCAGTGAAAGCAGGAGCAAACAGTTGATTAGCTGCAGGATTTGGGAAAATATACATAAGGAGGAACATGTGAGACTTAATGACAGATTGTAGTCTTACTGTAATTTTACTGATGTTGACACACACTGCTGTATTTCAGAGAAAGCTCAGAGTATTTGTTTCTCCATATATCACTGGTCAGAAATTCCCCATAATGCTCAACTGATTGTCAGTAGAGCTTTCCCACATGGGAAAAAAAAGTGATACAACAGATTGACTGCACTTGGTTTGCTTAAAGAAAATTGTGGTAAATTATAGGTTGGACCATAGGTGCTGTGAATGTTAATGTACTCTATTTTATACCCTCCTTTGTCTCCAGAAACATGCACAGGATAGGAATATACAAAAACAAGCGGCTCTTCTCTATGAAAAACAAAAATAAAAGTCTTGCCTTATGAAGTATTATTTGTTCTTCGCACGCAGGAGAAGTAGGTAAGTTACTGCAGTATGTATCACAGACAAGTCTTCAAATAATGAAAGTGAATTTGAAGTAATGCTGAAGTAATTTTTGAAAGCTCTTAATGAGAGATCTAAGAGAACTGCAGTTCAGTACAAACACCAACAATTTAGTTTATTCATGGAGCCAAATTAAGATTTAACTTTTCTTTTTATTTATTCTTAGAGTAAAATGATGATCCCAATTACTAGGTAAGAACTAAGAAATGTTGTATTTATGTGGAAGTGTGTAAGAATTCCACATTTCATTGAATCAGCAAGTAGCTAGAGTGGGCTGAGTAGGATCTTATTTTCTCTTTAACTGAAAATTTGAGATTTGACAAATGAAATAACACTGTTTTAAGCAGTATTACTTACGGTAATGAGGTTGCCATAATCACTTCTGGATGCTGTAGTACTCAACTGTTTGTCATCCACCAAACTGTAGCTTTCCTTTGAATAGCTTTTGTGACATTAGTTAAGGAAACCTCACTAAAACCAAGGGCCCACATCCCCTTTTAGTTCTGATCTCACTAAGTGGGGAAAGAAAATGATAAAATTAATATAGCTTTGATACTAGTTCTATTTTATTTGAAGGGGGGGTTAAGTTGAAATAAACGAGGCCGTATTCACCTAGGTTATCAATGAATGTAATGCTACATTTGCACTTATATGCTTTTCTTTTACCTGATGGGTTTCAAGGGAAAGAGTTTATGTGGGATGTAATTACTACTTTGATCTGGTATCTTAAGTTACTTTTCCAGTGGAAACTTCTGGATGGGAAAACTTGATGCTTTGGAAAGTGTGACAAAATGTAGAGGAAGTTTATATTTGCTAAAGGAACTTTTGACATTTCATTGATGCATCACGAAGACAAACAAAGGACACACCTTGACAGGATTATCTTGTGCTGAAATATTTTAAAACAAACAATAGCACTGCCCAGTAGTAAGAAAAAGCAAGGCAAAGGCATGAATACTGAACAGGACTTAACTGTGATAATGTGGAAAATATGAGCCCTGCTCAGAATACAATGTGACAATACATATTTTCAGAGTATACTAAGAATCCAGAAAAAAAAAAAAAAAAAAAAGAATATTTTTTTAAAGAGCTGAAGATATTTCCAGTGCAAATACAGAAGTGTTTTATTACAACTTGCATACCTTACTATCTTAAATATTTTGGAAAAAATCTTGTGGAATATATTTTGTCCAAGAGAGCCACATGTAACTTTTAGTACAGTGATTTTAAATTTCTTTAGAGATATTTTGCTTGTGCTCCATATTATTATAATTTGCCATTCTGGTACAAGACTTTCCTGTAACCATTAAGAACAGACAGTGGTTTTCTATCCCCAAACTGCCATAGACATGTTATATTTGGCCTTATCACAGAGCTGAGTACTTTGCCCTATTTTTTTCAGTCATAAGCACAAGTTTCCTATCTATGCCAACCTTCGTGGCAAATGATGGAGAAAGAGACCTTTAAGGGCAGTAATAAAGAGCAATACAAAAGCTTGTTATAAGCTAGTTAATGAAATCATGAGCTGTAGCTTGCAGTATGTACAAGGAAAACTGCAAACCAAGTTCAGGAATACCAAATGAGATGATAAACTTGCTGCTGCTGTGTTTTTTTTTGTTGTTGTTTTGTTTTGTTTTTTTGTTTTTTGTCTGGGAAAAGCAATTCTTTAATGAGAAGTTAGAAGCACAGCTAAATATTTTCTCTCATAAATTCAAGAAAAAGCCATACCACTTTGAGACTTCTGCTGGGCAGCTCTTTCTCCTTTCTTTTCCTCTTTTAAATTTTAAATACTGCATAGGAACCATTTGCTCTGTGAGGTTCCCATAGTTAGGACCAAACCCTTTCTCAGAGGAATTTTGGCACCTTATTAATTAGTTGGTTATGAGAAGGAGCTGCACTCTTTCAGTGACTCCTATTTTGCCATCAGTAAAGTGTGATCCCATAATAAATTTCCATCAAGCAAACTATTTCTGGTAATTCCCCCTAATTAACACCAGACCACTAATAATAAATTAGGCCCTATGTGTTTTTGATATAACCAAGATCTTGTCTGAGAACAAGATATTAGCCAATGTCCTGAGAAAGTAAAACTCAAACCTAAATCAAGCCTTTGCTGGTAAAAGGATTTATATGCAATTTTGTGAGAAACCCTTTGAAGATCTCATACAGCTCATTTTGACCAGCAAACATTTTGAGTGACAGAGAGATTTGTTCTGTGCTGAGCAGTGAAAGTGGATTTACTGTGAAAACACACTGTTGACTTTTAAGCCTATAAATCTTACACAGGATTACAGTGTTTTAATGAATGAATGACAGATTTCTTATTTTTGTCGGTGCATTTAAATGTTACATGACGTTGTGATTGATAGAAACCAAACCTTTGCCATTAAAACGTCAAATGCAGACCTGATGCCTTTAAAAGTTTGGCTTCTGGAGTTTAATATACTGTTTGCAAATAGACTTGCATTTGTCTCATTCATAGCCTAAACGCTGAAGGGGAGGCAAGTTTTCTGTAAAGTTGCCTCTAAATTTTATAGAGCTATGTGCAGTGTTTTCCTTTGCTTGTGTAAATAAAGGTAGAAAATAACAGCATATTTGCCTAGTTAAGACAGATTCAGCTAAGGAAAGTTTTATGAGACCAGTGTTATCATGAAGTAATTGGCCATGTTATAGTTGATGGCTAAGAATCCTGCAATGAAAGCAGAGAACGCTTTGTGCCAAGGCTTAAGTACAGCATCAGATAGTGCTTGTCAGAGCAGATAGTATTGCCTTGAACAGTCTGAACATATAAAAATATAAAACACATTTAAACAAACGTTGTAAAGTATTCTATCTGGGTGGTGGAATAGAAGTAAAGGATGCAAATAAATAGCAATCAGCCAAATCTGAGTTTTACATTGTTACATATTTCACAGTGTTCAGTACTTACTTCCAACTTTAGAAGATTACTTCCAACTTTAGAAGATGGAGAATCAATCACACCAAGGCTTGGAGGGGTGTGTCTTTGTCCATCCACC
The DNA here is from genome assembly GCF_019238085.1 of Lagopus leucura. NCBI lineage: Eukaryota > Metazoa > Chordata > Aves > Galliformes > Phasianidae > Lagopus > Lagopus leucura. The sequence goes on along the minus strand of NW_024962264.1, from coordinate 37,987,688 downwards.
TTTCATAATGAAGGGACCTTGTCTAGTCCCCTGTTCAGAGCAGGTGACCATGATCAGTCAGGTTTTGCAAATCTTCAAGGACAGAAAAATCCACAACCTCCTTGCACAACCTGTGCCAGTACCTGACCACCCACAGTTCCTTGTCACAAGATACCAGTGAGCAGGACTTGTTTCCATTATCTTTACTCCCCCCATGTTGGCAAGATCCCTGAGCCTTCTCCTCTCCAGGAGGAACTATCCCATCTATCTCAGCCCCTGCCCAGAGGAGAGACATAATTGTGGAATAATTTGAGTTGGAAAAGACCTTCAAGATTATCAAGCTCAACTACCTAGTTTCATCACTGAACAATGCTCTAAATCCTTCATCATATTTCTGGCTCCTCACTGGACTTGCTCCAGTGTGTCTATGTCTCCCTTGTACTGGTGAGAAGGCCTTGACCTGCTGGCAAGGCTCTGCCTAGTGTGTCCCTGGAAGGCAGTGGTCTTTTCACAGGGACATTGCACTGGCTTCATGGTCAACTTGCTATCCACCAGAAAACCCAGGTTCTTTTTTGTGCAAAAAACCTTTCAATCTTACTTGAAGAATAAGCAGCTCAAATAATATTTATTCGTGTGTACAGTCATGACTTTCTTTACTGACTGAATCAGAACAAAAGTCCAGCAACTGCAAAACAACCACAGACAGATAGAGAGTTCTCTTTTTTATACTTTTTGATTGTGGCTTTTAAGAAATATATTATTAAATTTTCAAATGTGAACAGCCAAAAATGCAATGCTCAAACCTTTTAAAGACAAACAAGCAAATTGCTGGGAAAAAAAACCAGCAGATTGTTCAGAGTAAAACAATAAACAACAATTAAGAAAAGGAAACGCAAGAAATTAATCTGTGAATGGATATATTTCCCCTTCTTACTCATTTGTGTGTAGCTCCATAAGGAGACAGGTGTGTAGCTGAAAAGACAGACACATAATTAACCATTACTTAACTTTTGTTTATAAGTTTATTGCATTGTTATATTAAGCATTTATTATATTTACACATAACTCTGAATCATTTAGTTACAATTTACTGAAATACTCATCATGATTCAATTATTTAGTTATAAAGATCTTCTAACTTCAAACAGAGTTAAATCCAATTCTCTCAACACAGTTTTGGAAGAAAAAGGAATTACTGGCTGAAAATGCATGCAAAAGCCTACAGTAGTTAGGTTACTAACAAGAGTTTCCTGACTTTCTAAATTTGCCTCAAAACATGAATGATATAGATCTATTTTATGAAGCTGGGAATTTTAAAAACAAGCAAGCAAAACCAAATGATAATGAAACTGCTCTGATTTTTGCCATGTCAAGTCTTCAATCAAATATATGTATGCATATGTGCACAAATATGTATGTCTCAATGTACACGCGTGCATACTTAGGTAAGTATACATAAATACATGCACATTGACACGCCAAAAGATTCCAGAGGTAAGTATGCAGGCTGACAAATAAAACAACCAGTATGAAATAGTCCTAAACAACAAAAAAGTAATAAATATTCAGTGAGATATATGGCATTATTATAAAGTGCTCTACTAAAATCTCACTTATTAAAATAACAACAAACAATATTTTCCTTTTTGTCTTAGTTGATTTAGATAATTTGAGAAAGCCATTAAATACTCATTATATATCGGTGATTCTATGCTTCCTTTTTAAATTTTAAACAAATAAACATACCAAAAGCTAAAACACAAAGCAGCTAAATGAAGCAGTCCTAATGGAGCCTTTCAGGCGCTTGTCCTCAAATTCACTAACAACTGTGAAAGTTCAAATGCTAGAGCATATGAATTAAGAAATACAAACCCAATAAAAATTATGAACATAAAATTAAAAAAAAAAAAAAAAAAAGAAGAAGAAAAAAGGAAAAAAATCAAATTGACTGTAAGAACATTGACAAACTTCGCACCCAGTGAAGAGCTTCTATCCTACTTAGAAATTGCCAGGTTTGAACTGCAGAAAATACCACCTTACCCTGTGCATTCCTATCCTCTCCCCTCAAACATGTGCAATGTAGCTGTATGGACACCCAGCTCTTAGGTCTCGTTTTCCCACATTCCATCTTTTTCAAAAGTAAACTGGCTCATATTGCTGTTATCTCATCCATTCAGCTTCCACCCTTTTGATTTTCAGGCAGACTCACAGAAGGGAACATCTATAATAGTATAAACATCTTAAGCAGCTTTGTGACATTTCTTCCATACCACCAGAAGTTAAAAATGAAACAGCAGTATTGAAGAAAAACATCCTCAGGAAATAAAGTGAAAAAAATGAAACAGCCCATCGTGTGAATCTGTTTAACTGAATTATAAAGAAATACCTTTCCATCTTTCAGTACAGCAATTTTGGTGCATTTTCCCCCCCTCTTTTGTTGACATTCCCTCTTACTCAATCATAGTAATTTTTTTGTATTTTTTCCCATGAATTTATGTCTAAACTTCTTTTTATCATTTAGAAAAACAAACAACAGCAACAAAAATCCAAACAACAAAAAAGAAATCAGAAGAAAACAAACAAAAAACCTGACCACTAAATGGCCAAATGGTCATTTTGAATGTGTGTTGGAAAGAGCACTGAATCCTAACACAATTCAGCTCTAAAATCTCAGTTGAATTTAATAGCACATACATGTATTTTGCATCAGAAATCTAATATAGCCCCAAGAGGGCATCCTCTGTTGTGCAACTCTGCTGGAGTAAATTCATCCCATGCAGAGGGTCATCACCCCTCCCCTATATGCTTACTATTTCTCCATACCACTTGAGCCCTAATTTGAAGACAAGTGAAAATTAGCTAGTGCACAGGTCTCGTGCTGACTCTTTGTGGAAGTGAAATTCATACAGGATTGGCAAAATCTCCTGGCTTGCAATAAATGCATAATGGCAGTATTGTCTCCTTTCCCCTGCAAGAACTAAGAAATACTGGACTGCTTGACTCAATGTTACATTATTTAGCAATATATTCCTTGCATCTGCTGGAAAGGAGAGAAAAAAGCAAAACTAATAAAAATATTAACAGCTGAGCAAGAAAATAAGTTTACAGTACACTACCTGGCACACCACCAATATACGTATTTATAAGCTACATCATAAATAGTGCACTAAGAGAAAAACAGTATCCTCAGTTGCATTTCAGAAGCTTCCCTCATTAAACACCAAAGCATCACATTTAAGTTATAAACACTTTTATGCATAGATTCAATGTGATTTCCTTCCCAAGGCACTGAAAACTTCCTAAAACTTCAGCTGAGAACAGAGGACTCCCAGTTCCTTGTACTGAAGATCTAATCTGACATTTCTGTCTTGTCAAATGCAACTCAACTAGCATTTTGTTTTGGCTAGTGTTCTGGTAGTACATGCCATGATGTAAGGAACGGTATCCCATCTACGCTTTCTTTCAAGTGGCCTCTTCTAAGTCACTCCTGTTTGCTCGTGTTGCCACCTATGCGTAATTGCTCTGTAAAAACATACGTACTCTGCAGGCCCTCAGAGACCTCACTGCTAAAGGCACAGATACGGCTTCATAAATCAGAGCATCAGATGAAATTATTCGTTGTTGAACTGCATACATACCAAGTAAGCCTATTTTTGCTTTGAGCTCTTTTTAAAGGAGTTTAGCTTCAGTACTTCTAGATACACTTTAGAAAACATCAGCAAAATAAAGTGATCTGGATCACTGAAGCCAATCTCATTTTGTTTGTTGAACAGCAGCAAAACCAACACATTAGTATCAGCTATTTATTTTTAGAGAAGTTTCCCTTCCCATATGTAAGTATATATAAATGTGGTCATAAAATCATGACCTGATAATATGCCAAGCACAGATGTAAAGGCACTCTAATAGTTTGGCTTGGGTTCGATTCCCAATTCCCATCTTTTTATGAAGCAAATCCCTAACTGATAAGGGCTTTAAAAATAGTGTACAAACACCTAAATTTTCCACATTTCTCTTCCATTTTTAACATAGCATATATAATAATTCTAACCAATTATTGAACACAGACATTTTGACCTTTCCTTCTGCTCAGTACACTTGCTAAACAAGATGAGCTCCAAGAATCAGATGTTGATAGAGTGAGCATGTTTCTTGCAAAGTGGCTTGTCCTTCTTCGAGAAGAAAGTCTGACCCTCCAAACTGTCATTACATACCTGAAATGGGATCAGAAAGAAAACAACACCCAATTCAGATAGATGAATTGCACTACACATTATTCAGAATGCCTAGTCACGGCACTGTAGTACGTAAAAGTATATTCAAAGCCTAACAATTATTACCATTTTTCTCAGGGGTATTCTCTGTGATGCGGAGTTAATGGTCAATGCTAGCATAGCCTGCTTTAAGTCGATAGGTTCTTAACTTCGAGCAGCATTTACAAAAATTTATCCCACCAGCAGGATAACAGGATTGTGTGTGTGTGTGAGAGAGAGAGAGAGAGAGAGAGAAAGAGAGGGAGACAGCGAGAGAGAATGCCACAGAATCTTAGAAGGTCATACTTTGGCTACAGTATCTTCATGTCAAAAGCACTCTTGATACCTAAGAAACGCAGCCTGTTCCTTTATGGCCTTAAACGTTTGTTTTAGGGAAGTAAATGTCAAGGGTTAAATGCTAGGACACAGGGCTGCAACTCAGGACAAAGCATCTGGACTGGTGCCAAAGGCTCACAATAGCAACATACCTTCCAAATAACTGTGAAAGTGCTTTTTGTTTGGGTTCTGAGGACTGAAAGGCATTTTAGCTGTAACTCCCATATCAGTCGGGTTAGCACAAGTACAGCCGCCATGGGTTTGTTTAAAAAGTAGAATAGCTTTACTTACCGAACATACAAAGCAAGTGTCATGCCAAGTGTGGCCCAGGGCTTCAAGGAACCTGTCTCCAGCTTCAATGGGGAATTCACAGCCGTGGCACATAGTACCGAAGAGGGCATAGTAATCTGCAGCAAACACAAATTTTTAAGATGAAGTATACACAGAAAAGCAAGACTGACCCCTAGAAATCTTTGTGCTTTTCTTTCAGTGGCAGTGGGTCTGCACTCATTGAGTTTTGTAATATTAGGTACAGAGTATAAAAAGGACCTAGACTGAAAGAAAGGGATATCCTCCTTTCATTGGCCATTCAGTTCTCTTCCCCTTCTTATCCTTTCAACTGAGCAGAATGAGCACTGCTTCCATCTCCTTGGTGTTTCATTTCCTTGAGAACAATAGAGTGCTCAGCAGGAGGGGGAATGCACTCCCTGCAGGGCACCAGTGCAGACCCTGCCTGCTACTTATGTTCTCTCAGATTGTGCTTTGAAAGCATGCCCTGGTTTCATGCTGCCTGCTTACATGGCAAACCTCCTTGGTTGCATTCTGGCACAATATTTGTCCTAGATTGTTTTACACAAAATCATCCAATACTTAGCCTCCCATCCTAAACAGAATATAGCAATGTATAACAAGTCAGAGTCTTCCAGTCACTAGAGCTTATTTCATGGGTCTTTAAAACACAACCAAAAAAAAAAAAAAACACAGGGGCTTTCGCCAGTATACTTATTGCATTTAACAAAAAGTACCACTATGGCATCAGGATGGTTACTAGCAACTAGCATAGTCGGAAAGTATTCATACCATTATTTTTATGGCAGTGGAGAGCTTGAAAAAGAGAGAGCAGGGCAAGAGATATGTGTGAAGCTGGGTGAGAGGCACATACAACCTTCCACATCCTCACACTCCCTCTTGCATGGGAAAGTTGCTTCTCTGTGCAGACCCATATTATGGACCATGAGACACTGCAGCCCTCCACTTTCAATCTGTGCAGACATAAACTTCAATTCAAGTTGTCTGGTCTTTCCTGTTTATTTCTACTTTCAGTGCTTTTTCTTGCACAGAACACAATAGCACTATGGCTCTAACATGAAAAAAATTGGGATCAGCAAGCTATCATGCCAAATGTATAATGTCACATAATATTACATCTTCATAAAATGGATTATAAAGTGACAACTCTAATGAAGCTTTTAACTGTATCCTTTATAGTAACACTCCAGCACTTCCAGGGAAATCAGATATTGAGGCCCTTCATCAGGAAGCCTTAAAAGGAGCAGCAAGGAGGCTACAAGGAGATTCTGTTCTTTTGCTTGATTATTGAGAGTTATGTGCCACAGTGTTAATTGCTGCAGTGACAACAGAGATTTATCATGTGTGCCCAGCACAGGGAGAGTCCTGTTTCACCTAAGTAAAACAGTGTTTTCTATAGTGACCTCAAAGAGCATCATCTGGACAAGAAAAGCTATCAGTGGCAAGAAACACCTTCACCAATTTCCTTCCTTAGTCTATGCCGTTGGAATGAATTTGGAAATGTTAAGAAGAAGACAGACAGTGAAAATATCAAATGGTAGAACACCTCCATCCAAAACCTCTGAAGGGCAAGGTCTCATGACCATGCTGTCTCAGCTCTTCACATTCATGTTCACACAATCTGCTACGGATATTTTCCAGGTGCCAGCCACTACAACATTTTGTAACGTGCACTATGGTTTGTGTTACTAACTTTATTGGCTTTTTTACTACTTTATTGGCTTTTCTTCAGAAGAAAGAGCAATAGATAAGGCAGAATGAAGGGCATCAGCTTTCTTTCACATGCTCACTGTGATACCACAGAAGTCTTCCAACACACTTCTCATATAATAATACAGTTCTCCCTGCATGCAGCATTTTCAAAACTAGGTTACTAACTCTGAACTGTTATATTTTAGAGTTGTAGACGTTTGCACGTTTAATTAAATTTTAGCACTCAAATAAAAGAAAATAAAATTGAACTTTTTGCAGATTAAAGCTCCCTCATACTGATAACCATCAGTGTGACAATTTCAAATACAAATTTAAAATTAGAATGCTTCATTGCATTAGGAAGAAGGAAATTTGGCAGTGATATTTACTCCCTATTCCTTTAAAGTTAGTTACAGGCCCTTAACTCCAGCTGGACTGAAGGTCTTTGAAGAATGCATACATCTCAAATTAACATCTAGTTAGAGAGCTAGAGCCATCTCAGCACATCACTGTCAACAGCATCTTGCAGAATGTGTCTGCCTTAACTTGCACTAGGACCTTTTATCTCAGAAATAAATTTCACAAATAGTATAATATTCTTGACCTTTTATCCATGTTTCCTGCCTGGAGCACAGAAAAGCATGCATTTTGTGCAAGGGAGCTGTAACAGTAGCACAAATCAATGCACTGCACAACATATGGGTCATTTGGTGAGAGGAACAAGAATTCAGTGTTAGCAGAACAAACCCAGTCATGAGCTTTCCACCCAAAGGGGAGTAATTGATCCCTCTGGTACTATTTTTGAATCATCAAATAGCTCCAAGATCAGGGGCTTCAGACAGTTTCAGGATGAAATTTCACCATGCTGTCACACTGGAGGATGCTGCTTGTATATCCATTTCCTGTGCTGCTCCACAAAATCCAATAGGAGCAACATGTTACCCTACTTGTGTAACTGAATTAGCAGTAATCTACTTTGTCCTTTCACATCCGCCAACACCTCATCAAATCTGCTCCAACTGAAAATATGGATAAATTTTGCCTGTCTTCTTCACCCATTCAGCGTCTATTATTCTTCATAGCACCCACTTTGAACAGCTGTGGGATCAACTTAGAAGGAAATCTCAGCTTCAAAGAATTTATTAGGATTTCAAACTAGATTTCTTCCCAATCAAACTACTTCCACCACTTGGTAAAAAAGCAATGCTCCTTATAGTAGAGGAAAAACATGGAAAAACTTTGTCTGACAATTCTGACACAGATGTAAATAATGCACAGTGCAAAAATAGACAATTCTAATATATTGTTTTTATTCTACGTGGAACTTTTTTTTACAGATGACATCTATTTCTGCCCTAGCACAAAATAGCACAAGGGATTTTTTTAAGAAAACTAAGGAATTGATATAAATGAAAAATGTTCATGCTAATCATATAGGAAGATACAATTAGCTGGAAGTGCTAACAAAAAAAAAAAAAAAAAAAAAAAACAACGGAATTTCTTTGCCACATTTTTCACATATTACTGCTCAACAGGCTTTCATATGCTGTACTCCTATCACTGTATTTTTCTCCCCGTGTCCTTATTTACTTTTTTATTTTTATCCTAACCTTATGTTTCACTGAACCTGCAAACACTTCCTGGGCAGACTGCTTGCTCTTGGAAGTAGCCTCCCCACTATGAATAAGGCTATTCAAAGAAAAGCACATTGCTCTACAGATATTTGCTCATTTAGTAAATAAGCAGATCAACTATTTTAAAGCCAACCAGAAAATCAACTTAAAATGCTTTGCTGTATCACCGATACCTACAGTTGAGAACTTAAAAGAAACAACAAGTAAAACCAGTGACAAGAAGCCTGCTCCTACTGAAAGCAATGAATATGTTCTTACCATCTTTTCTGCAAAAGAAACTCACTGCAAACTTTAAGTGTCTACTACATTTGTTGTTAGCGTGAACTGAAATTCCAAAGTTATACGAATTTGCTGGGACACATCTATACCAAAGTGAAGCTTGAGAAAAGAAGAATTAATATTATTTTTTAAGCCTTATTAAGCTGTTTCTCTGCACAGCTGCACTAATCTTTGCTTATGTTACTTCTTACCCGTCTCACAGTAGGGATCACCATCTTCTAAGTGGAAGACATTATTGCGGATGGGGTTATGACAGGCCACACACACGAAGCAGGAAACATGCCAAGTTTGTTTCAAAGCATTTATTACTTCCTGTGGGGATTAGAAAGAGAGTTATTAACACATTATTTTGATGTGATGACTAGATTGTGGTGACAGTGCTTCCACACTTGGTACGTTTCAAGAATACTTTGCTTCCTACTGCTACTTTGAACACTGTGCATGCAGTTTCTGCTGATATTAAACTCTATATAGTGATTTATTTATGGCGCATTTCCTTATTTGTCAGAAACAATTCTACATAAACCTACCAAAAAACCAGGAGCCTGACATATTTAACAGCTCATTTGTTCCCCTTCTTCATCTAACTTAGGATCTTATCTACAGCAGTCCCCTGAAGTATGAGAAGAAGTATCTTTGACATCTCCTGAAGTCTGTGAATAGTTAATCGTAAATTATCATGCGAGTGAAAATTATTACTTCTCTGTGTTGTTTTGGAAGACAATATAACGCCAAATATGACTTGGGAACCATGCTGCCAAAGCCCTGCATAACCCCAGTTGCATAAGAGTACAGACACGCAATTTCTGCAATAAAGCAGCGAGCAATGAGCTGGCAGGCTCATATTAGTAATATTAGTGCCGAGTGGGATAATACATCTTTCTATTAGCATTACCATAGGGAATATTTCACTATTTCAAGTCTAGCCAACCAGTGTGTTTCCCAGTGTCCAGTTTGGTTAAGGAGGATTATTTATTTTCCTTTCTTTTTTTTTTTCCATTTTTTCTGCAAAGAGCTGCCAATTAAAAGCATTTTGCTGAAGAAAATCTAGTAATAGCAAACAGTTACAGAACAGATTAATGAAAACAGGGGCTTAACTTGAAAGATCAAATGAGACTACACCACTATCAAAACATTAGAGAGAGACTGAAAAGGCTCAACGTTTAGTATATACATATATTTATATATACACGCTCCATATGTGATGGGAACATAAGAGGTATGCCAGGGTACATCTGGAGGAATACAGACTAAGAATTTCATTACTGAGATGCAGCGAACACAGTAGTTAATACTCTCACTAAAGTTTGGGTTAGCCACTGATCACTTACTCCAAGGATCTTCCTCTGGCACTTGGAACACTCAGGTGCGAAGAACTTCTCATAGCAGACCTCACAGTACAGAGCCCCTTTCTCTTCCACAAATCCAATGTAAGCCATGGAAGTCTTGCAGTGAGCACAGTTAAATTCCTCTGGGTGCCATGACTTCCCTAGGGCCACCAAGAAAGGTCCTCTGGTTAGGAAGAAAAGATTAGTTAGCAAATGTCATTGAAGTGATTGATGTGATTCCTGCTGAAGTTTCTAATTTACCTCTGCAACACCATCACACTGTTCACAATATGGTATTGCTCCACTCCTCTTCCCTTGGATGGGATTGTGAGAAAGTGCCAAATGTCAACTAGTGCTATTCGCATGGTACTATCTCCCAGAGACCCATGACCCCAGTAACAACTAATTCTTTTCACTTCATGGCATTTCAGAAATCCTGTTTTAGTATTGCACTGAGTACAATGCTGAAGTGGCTACTAAGGAAAAGGAAAAAAAAAAGAAAAGAAAAAATAAAATTGTTCCACGTTCCCAGCTGTTTCTATCTACTGCAAACAGACTCAGTGATACCATCAGCTCTCTTCCAGCATGTAATTGTATCAAGGCCACAAATGTTAAAGTACCCTTGACTCCATTGAGAGCCAATTACAACATTTTCTTGTAAAACAAAAATTCCGTAGGTGTCCTTATACAGCAAGTTTTTTGCAAGATAGACCATTCAGTTGCTTTTTGTGAGTTTGTTTGTTTTCCCCAGAAGCTAATTAATATTGGACCATTTTCTTCAAGAACAGAAGTTCTTCTCCCTTCTCCTTCCCCCAAACACAAAGCATTTGTCTAGCAAATGCAATATGGTTAATGCACAAAATGAAATCTGCCATTTCTATGCAAACAAACATCTTAGTTTTTAAGTCACATCTTAGTTTTTAACTCTCTGGCATATATCTCTGCATCAGCATTCAATTGAAAACATATAATCAGCATGCCTAATTTCTTCACCAAATATATTCACTTTAATGAGGTGCCTCCTGAGTCCCACCAACACTCAACCTTTCAGAATTTGCGTTTTAAGTGAACACTGTGGCTCAAGTCATTTCTTGCATCAAATTTCACACTTCTGTGATACCACTAATAAAGATACCATTCTTACAGTAACAAGCCAGGATTTTTTCCTGATCTAATACTTCACTGCAGAAGAAGTGCTAAGTATTAGCTAGTGTCACCACCCTATTTGCTAAACAATTTTGGAAACCGATTAAGAAACAAAGATGTTTTTGTATAAGACAAACATTCTCCTATGAGCAAAGAAATGACAACAAAAGAAACAAAAACCTGAAAGTTTGTTTCCAGGATTGTGCTGATCGTTAGATAAGAAAATAAATGAGCAGAAAGTGATGCCTTTGGGAGGAACAGATAATTATTTTTCTTTCTTTTCTATGTTTTCTCTGGAGAATGTCATATATTTTCAACAGGAGGAGAAGTCAAAGACAGAAAGACTGAAGCAGATTCATGTGTATGCTGCAATGAAGACGATACTGAAGCAGTTTCTTCCATTTACCTCTGATTATCATAAAGAAAGCAGTGAAACAGTTCCTGGAGTAGCTCCCAGCCCTCAAGGAGCGAGCCTGGGGATCCCAGTGGATGCCTGAACAGTGCAAACACTGACCTAACCTGATACCCTCCTGCTGCCATACAAGCACCTTTCTGCATCAGTGCCCTTTCAGTTATGTACCGATCAAACAATACAAGTCCTTGTGTACAACAAAGCACTCTCCTGGTGCAGTGTCAGCACAGGCTAATTTAATAGATTCATTAAGACAGGACTGACATTGAAGAGGCTCTCTCTGTGCTACAGGCAGGATTGAATTTCTGGCCATCTGCACTGCAATGATAGGCCTGGTTAGTTATGAAATGGAAAGAAAGCATGCTAGCGACCAGAGGGGAAGGAATTTTTACAACATCTGCAACATTTAGCTCTCCACAGTTTACAGTTCTGACATATTGAGGTTAGCCATTCAAGACAGCATGTAGGACCCCAGACGGAAAGTGCGCAAGAGTGCATCTACAGAGTTTCATTCCCAAAAGTCCCCAGGAAGCCGTGGCCGTGCCCTGCACAATGTTTCCTAGGTGTTCCATTAGCAGGCTTGCTCCATCTGCACATGTGTCCAGAGGAGCACTTTCTAAATGTGATTTCACTTTTAATCAGGCCATAGTTTAAACATGTCAAACTGACATTGCAGCTTAATGATGCCTCTTACTTAAAAGCTGCCCCAAAGCATGTGGGAAGAAAAAAAAAAATTGGAAAAAAATAAACACCTGCCATGTAAAAAACTAAAACATGATATTCAGAACTTGGAGGTGTTCCTGGTCTCTGCATACTTTCATGATCAAAACGATAACTTTCAGTTATCAAAGGAATTTATTTCCCTGCTTTCATTCAAAAAGGAGTTAAAATGCCTAATTTGGCACAGCCATGCACCCTGATGGGAAGTACCCAGAGCAGGAAATGCTAGGAAGATGGCTACAAATGACTTTGTCCTTTCATGTACATTAACAAAACAACAACAACAGCCCCTTTCTGTCAACTATCTTTTAGTAAACTAGTCAAATTTTACAAGTGGAGCTCAAAAAACATCTTGCTTCCAGTTGATGATAAGGAATGGTAACATAACTAGCAACAGTTGGCTATGAATGCACCTTCGTTCCAAGCTAGCTTCAAATGCTAACTGCTGACATTACCATCTAAGACTACATGAACCAAACCCACAGATGGAGGCAAACAGTAGTAACTTTATTATTATTATTATTATTATTTTTTAAGAGATTCCGGTGTATTTACATCAGTAGTTACATACTGTTACATCCCGAAGGATCACTAGGTACATATATTTGCTAGCCTTGTATAACATCTGGGTCCCATATGTAGCAATGAAACAGGGTCAAATTGGAATAAAAAGTAAGTAATGTACAAAGAATGTAAGGATAATTTCAGTATTTTTCCATTTGTAACTATGTATAACTTTATCAATATGTTCATGATGTATTAGTATGGTAATAATCCAGCTTCTCACGTGTCTTCGATTATGATAGAAATCCAGAACTGAAATTTGGTGGTAGAAAGATCAAAAGGATTTCCACATCTGGTGAACTGGTGAGGCCAATTGTTTTGTAGTTAACTATTCTTTTTCTCCTCATTTGAAAATATCATGATATATAATGACATACATGGAGCTGGGATATGGATGTATGGAAGATGCTGAAGGGAAGCACCATTTGTACTTTTTCCCTAGTCCCTTTAAGATAATTAAGATCCATGAAAAGGTGACAAAAGCAAATCACCATTCAGAGGCAGACACACTTAAGAAACATTCTCAGACTAGATACAGGGAAAACACATTTGGACTTAAAAGGCAGAGTGAACTCTGCACTGAAGCACTCAGTGAGACTGCCTGATAACCAGAAGTCTTCATCAGAAAATGTCAGTTCATCAGACTAACGCAGCAAGTAGATCAAGAGAAATTTAGTTTGCCTCCAACTTGATACTTACAGACACGGAAACAAAAGCTTACCTACTGAAGCTGTGGAAGAACTTGAAATCTTCATACAATCACTGTATCAATAATTAAAGATATATTAAAAAGTTATCAGATGCCTTTGGTTTTGGCTTAACTAGCCACGGTCATTCAATGCCTTCGTGTAAAGTAACCAATTTCACAACACATTCTGGCTTCAAAACAGATGCACAGTGCAGTGTCACTTAATCCTCCTCCTACCTTTCCATAGGTAACATGACCACTAAGGGCATGAACTGTAATTATGATAAAACTTGAAACCAAAATGCCTTTGCAATCTTGCAAATTCACTGTAGACTGTGAACATTTGGTATAATTGATATTGATTAACATGAAAACTCATCCGCAAATGAAACAATGCTTGGTTTTAATAATTGAGATGGCATTTAACATATGAAGAAGTATTAAGATTTAAACAATGACAACAATTTAGGGAAAGATAAGAGCTATTCGTAAAGAGGTGTCACTTTCAGTAGGTGACAATGGTTTAAGTACTGTCAAGTAGGGCTCATTCCTTTCTCCATATGTGATCACTAAGGAACAAAGGTTGCTTCTAGACAACTACACTCCCATACTCGCAGGGCTGAACCTCATTTCCTTTTCAATGGTGATTAAAGGAGAAAACAGCAGCTTGTGTTTTAAGTACTGAGAAGAGCACTCAGGAGTGATAGGCGGACTGTGCCGTGAGAGCCTACAGTACAGAGCAAAAGCAAACCCTGCTAAACTACAGGTTCTGTAAAAGGCTCTGAAGTTTCTGCATGAAAGATGCAGCATATTGTATAAGTGCTGTGTTCGTATTACTTTTAAACGGAAATGTTAATGACAAAAATGAAAGTATACGTTTTCTCACATAGTACTTACTAGATGAATTCAAAGCTCTCCATCGCTCAGAGAACAAAGAAGTCAGACTGCTAAAAATGGATATGGTAATTATCAGATGAATCTCTTCCAAAAAGTGCAAAGGCCTTTTTGATACTAATCTTTCATTTTGCAGTGAAGCATAAGATCAGGATTGGAGATCATGTACATTTGCATTCAAAATTCATGTGTTTTTTTTTTTTTTTTTCTGTTGCTTCAAAGACGTTGAGATAACATATTTTTATTCCCTTGTCATATAGAATTAAAATAGGAAAATCTTCTCCAGAACTCCACAGGAGAGTTAGCAAATAATCCCCTAAATTAACTTTTGTTAATGGAGCTAGTAGTGAAATATTGGAACAGATATCTAATGGAAGCCAGCAAGTTGGACTTGATTCAACCCTAGAAAGAAGTGATCAGTCAGATGAATTTTCAATGCAGAGTTCAAGCAAGGGTTCAAGAAACCTTAAAAGTCCATCATAGAAAGCTTGATTTTCTATTATGCTGAGTGAAATCTACACATCTTATAGATACACATCATTTTTCTAATCAAACAAGTTTCTTCCTTTAACCATGGTGAAATATAGTGCATGCTCTCCTATGTTGTTCACTGAAAACATGAACACAGGTGGAAAAAAAATAAATACTACAGTACATTACTTTGCTCTTGCAGTTCAACAGCACAGATAACAGAACAACCAAGATGATATCTTAAAAGAATATATTTCACCTAATATATTAATAATCATCTAATAATCCCTCCAAAATCCCAGTCAGATGAAAATCAAGGAGGATTTGCACACTGACATGAAAAGTGCTAAGATAATCACATCTAATTTTCAGAACTCATTGACAGAACAATGTAGCCCAAGAGTCATTTCTTCCTCCATGTGAAATTCTGACTAAATATGGAATATATTGGAGATTGAACAAAATTTATTTATGTCAATTAGCAAACTCATTTTTGTGTATTCTGTTGATTAATCCTTTCCCATTGATATTATACAAGTCAAGGACACTAACTACCCAAATGCCAGAGAACCCACAAAGACCCTTGAAACTTGAAATGTATTAGCAAATTATTACTAACCCAATCCTAGCAACTGTTAAAACTGTATTCCTTACTTATCTTGCATAGCTGGAGCCTGCTATCTTTCCTCCTCTCATTTAGAAATTCTGGTTAATAAATTGGCTTTTGTGATGTTAGTTTGCATTTGGTTTCCCTGTACTCTCATTTGTTTCCAGCTTGCTCATTTTCCAGTTTTACTGGCAACGATGTGAAAGTGAGAACTAACTACCTTACTCTTCTTTTGCATTTATTTTTGCCCTACTCCACCCAGCTTCCCACCATTTTTTCCCATTTTTGCCCTTGCCACCCAGCTTGGCAAGGATGTGACACAACGTTTTCAGTGTTTTCCAACATTTGCAATATTCTCCCTCCATAATTTTCTCTCATTCTTAGGTTTTCTAGATAAACCACTTACAAAACTGGTGTTCTCCGTTAATGAAGTGGAACCATACAACTCTTGTGACTGAGGAATCAAAATCAATGAAAGCAAAGCGAAGTTTTATATCAGAGAGCAGATGAGTAGATACGAACCTAATGACTTGATTGCACTGTGCACACATTGGAGTACGCTTTCCTGCAGGAATATGCTCTGCCCTCTGAACTAATGTGTCCTGCTCTGTTAGCTGAGGAGCTGTTTCAAACTTCTGACTTGGAGCAATTGTTCCAAATGTTTTAATACTGTTTGATGTCCATCCACTGGCAGGAGCTGCAAAAAGAGTGCCGAAAGTATTTAGAAACTGTCTTTCAGTGCCAAGTAAATGATTCTGAAATACAAGCAACAGGTAGAATTTGTCCAGCTTGGTGTATGCCTGCCTACTTAAAGCAACAAATTATAAAACTGGCGTTTTTCCTTCCTCCTCCACCAGTAAGACTGTACTTACAGAACACCTATGAAATAACACAGAACAGTTTTAGCTAGCTTGTAAAAGCAGTGGACAAATTTCAACATGTGAAAGAATGTACAGCCTGTGAAGGCATTATTTTGCTTCAGATACAAAACCCAAAGCCAAGAATATCAGTGTATGAACAAAAACAAGAAAATACGATATAACTACTCAAAACATTTTACATTAAGTAGAAAAGATCATCCATCATTACCAACAGAATAAATAAGAATATACATTCAACATAGCACATATAGAAACTTAAAATACAGTACTGTGTAAGGAAAACATATTTCTAAATCAAATTTAAACACTAGGCTAGCTCACTAAACACTGACAATCTGAAGCATTACAACAGTGTTCACATCCCTATAGGAAACTTTTGTCTCTGACATAAAATCCAGATATTTCCAGAAGTGTATACATCCACAGACTTGCATTTGCATTCTGCTTTTCAAGGTCATAGGCATAAGCTTTTATGGAGTTTGAAAAATGCATTTACAAAAATGAAATGCATAGACACCTGTTGCCAAGGGTGATGAAGAAAGAAACACTTCTCTGTTTTTCTTTCTCCTCTACAGATACGTCTAGCTTGGTAACACACAGATCACAGCAGTAGATGGTTATGGGAGTAGCTACTCCCGTCAGTGGAGAATTCTTTTTCAAAGTCAAAAAAAAAAACACCACCAACAACAAAAGACACTAAACAACCCCACGTTTCCATACTGTCTTTTTTGTAATCAGAGGCAAGCAAAACCATGATTGTTTATTCTGTGTCCTGGCTTTATTACAACCATATTAAGCCATGTAAATCAAAAAGAGATATTAAGATGTGACTGGTCAGAAAGTAACAACCAAGCAACTACAGACATGTCTAACAGCATGGGACAATGCTTCTATTGCAAAGATGCGACATTGTAATATACAGTGCGGGTATCTGCTTCACCAATACTTTTTATGGAAAATAATGAGTTTGTGGACCCATTAACCTTTGTGCTAACCTTTGTGCTTTCACCCTTACCTTTTAAATCATCTTCCAGGGATAAGATGAAAAATTGTTTCACACTTTCTTTACCCTCTCAAAAAGATGCAAATACCTTTCCCTGCTCAGATCAGTGCAGCATGCTAGTTCACAGATAAACTTAAGTCAGAATGAATACTAAGAGGTTGCACTGTCTGTTGAATTTTCTTACTGCACACTACACAATTTAATAAAATAAATTCATTAAAAGGAAAAAAAGGTTATCCTCCTCCACATCGGTGCACTAAGGTAACAGAGCCTTTTTTAACACCAACGCTTTTGTACTGTAATTATGCCTGGTATTAATCCACATATCCTACTTTTTCTTATTTTTTCCTCTATATGAAGAAGCAATATAACAGTTACACACTTATTTTGTCTACCTGGCTGGTTCACCAAATTTTCTCAAATCAGGTCATTTTAAGATATATATATATGTATATATTAATGCCTTTCAGTATTTGAAATAGCAAAAAGCATTCCATATTCCCAGTTGTTAGCTTTTGTTGTTGTTTTTAATATTAAGACTACTATCTATGTACAATATATAATTAATGAATAACATCTTGAGTATAAAGACATTCAGCATCACTGAGTAGAAAGTATTCAGAAATTTGCACCTCACAAGCATGTGCTTTTGAACAAGTCACTCTGCTACTGTAGTTCATTCTAGATAAATAGCTGCTAACCTGAAAACTTAGGAAGATATAAAAATGGGAATGGTGGAAGAATGGTTTTGAAGATTAATAGCACTTTCATATTTTCACACAAATTGCAATGTAACTTCCAGTATATTGCTAACATGCATTTATCTGCTGAATCCCAAAACATCAGCTAGCTCTTGTTTGCACCATGTAGTTAAAAAATAACAATAGCAACCACTCTTCAGCTTGCTTGAAGAAAGAATAAGTATAAACACCGCAATCGCTTCCTTTTCTTTGGTCTCATTACTGCTTCTATTAATGTTGTATTCATGAATGATGCTTCTTGGAACTCTGCCCAGCTTTAAAATCACTACTGATCAGGATTTATCTGTATAAACTCTCCTAAGAGTTGTTAGACAAATCACCTGTAATTCCTGAATTACTTAGAGCATACTAGAGGAGAAGATGACTATTCATCAGTTTGAGAGACAATGTTGGTTTACCAATGACCGTATGATAAAATAAAAATTCTCTTAAGCATGAACCCATGCTATAAAATACGCAAGTTAGTATTGTATTGCTGTGGCCTAAGCAATAACAATTTGGGCATTGAGGACTAGTGAAGGAAGGTGGACCCACTCTATCTCAATTGAAGTGAATGAACTCAAGCTCAATGCCCAAACCAGAAAATAGACCAGTAATGTATACTAATAGCTATTTCAGAACATACACCACACTGTTGTTTTTTCTTTTTGTAAAACTCCTACAGTTGTTCTACAAGACTTTTTTTTTCCACTATCTATTCTTCCTTCTTTCTCGCTGTTTGATTTGCCTCAGACTCTTATCTTCATGATTACCATCTGAACACCAGCCTACAGACAGATTTTATTGACCACTTGTATCCTTCTGTAGGCCAGAAGCATGCCATTAACACTCCAGTAATTCTAGCAAAGGCTTATTACTCTCACTACAACACCAAAGAGCATTTTTTGTTGGTAGAGGTGAGTGGGTTTTTATTGTTGTTGTTTGTCTGTAACACTAATAGTTGCCTGCTTATAATCTATATGAATTGCCTTTTTTTTTTTTTTAAGCTTTCTTCAACCTGGTGTTACAGAATTTCAAGTATTAGGCATATTTTCTCTTTCAGAGTGAACACTGATTTTTTCTGACTAGCCCTCCTTGTTTAAAAGCTAGTCAATTCTTATATCAAGCAAGATTGCATGGATTACAGGGAGGAAGACAACTGTTAGAGTTTCTGATTTTTTCCTCTGTTTTATTCCCTATTCCCTTTGAAACTTTTCAGACTGAATTTGGTTCTAAGCTCTGTTTTACTGTGGAAGAAGCCTAACTTGTTTATTTACTTATTAACTTTTGGTTGCTTAAACAGATCCTCTAGTTTTCAAACACAAAGGCATCATTTAAAGAAAAACATCAGCCCCTAAAAATTTCCACAGGCTTTTCCTTTGCAAACAGAGCTTTTACTGTGGCACACAAGTAATAGCAAGGTGGGTACGAATTCTCACACTCAGCCTAAGCCTCTCACCCTCTCAACTCCAGCCATCACTATGAGCCCTCCCGCAGTTCGTACTTTATAATTTGCTTTTTACTCTCTCCCTTTGGTATCAAAGCTTGGGGATAGGTTGCCGTTAACTGATGCTTTCCTTTGGAAATACTGTGGACTGAAGATTTGTTGTAGGGAAGAGGCTGCAGAAAGGAGGTAGTTATGCTTCCAAATTCTTTTAAAAATGAGTAGACAGGTTCAACAATGAAAAGATGAAAAGACCAAGCACACAAGGAGAAATACATACTGTTGGATCTGCCAGCAGCTCTGTTCTCACAGAGCTGGTACCCAAGCTCTGGCAAAGTGCTCACAGGCTTGTGATTTCAAAAGATGACCTACAGGGAGGGGACAGAGAGCACTGCTGTATGCTCCACAGCATCTCGCTGTAGATTTTCTGACCCTTTCTGGCACGCAGTAGGATAGAATGCAGCAACTTGCAGGGGGGCTCTGAAATATTAGAGCTGTACATAATAAAAAATACATACATTATAATCAAAACATGACAATTCATAGGAATTATATATGTAGTCAGGATCAATTCCACCCTGAGTGCCAGAGAGGCTCACGCTCTCTTCAAGTCACAGCAAAGACCTCTGTGGTTAAATTTTGGAGTTCTGCAGGCCTGCACCTTCATTCTCTCTTTAGTTAAACCTTTCAAAGCACCGTTGATTTCCACTTGTGCATTGTCATAGCTGCTTTTTCTAGAAGACAAAACACTCCGTACCTGACTATTAACTTTCTACTTTATTAGGTTCAAGTTCTGCAAATCCTCAATGTTTGTTTTTACTGAACTCCTTGGTATGGCCAGTTTAATATTTAACAAAGTTTTAGGCAAGGTGGAGAACTGGCTTTTTCTTTCTAAAAATCCCAGTGTGACTTTGCCCTTGTTTCACTAACAATAGGCTGTTCCATTGCTGAACACATGGATAACTACAAACACAAGCAAAAGATTTTTAAGACAAAGGGAGAAAGGCGGATACGCAGCGGTGCCAAAGTCACTTTGACAGAGGTTCTCTGGTGCATAGCAACAATACAACAGCCTGAACTGTTTAACGCTCACTTAAACATAACATCAGGCTTCATGTAATATCTATAAATAACAGTGCTACTTTAACTGGTGGGAGTGCCAGAACTTCATTTTAAAGTGTTCTAACTCGGTGATTTATACACTGCTATCAAACTACTGTATTATTAATGGAAAATATAAAGGTTCATATGTCCAATTTTCTGACTTCTCTTAATATATCTGTACAGTAAGAAATCTTC
>NW_024962264.1:37866520-37966999 GCF_019238085.1 Lagopus leucura | reverse complement strand
CCAATTTTCTGACTTCTCTTAATATATCTGTACAGTAAGAAATCTTCCAGCTCTTTCCTCCAACTCAAACAGATGGCCGGATGAAGCAACGCGTCTGAAAAGCTCTGCTGTCAGCTCGTTACATTAACCATATATAACACCCTATCCATTCCCTGGCCTGCGTGAAATCGTACAAGTTAAATGGAGAAAACTACGGGACTAGCAAGAAGGAGAAAGAAGAAAAAAAAGGGGGGTTGGGGGGGGTGGAAAATGTCATGTTCAGCAGTTCTGCCTTCGCTTGCTGCAGTCTTGGAAGCATACACAAAGTTAAAAGCCCACCGCTGATTAAAGGCAGAACAGGAAGGATTAAACCATTATCATTTCTTTAAATACTGGTGAAGGCTGGTATGTGCTCCGTGGAAAATCACAACAGGTGCGAGTGCGGCCCAATTTCAGCAATCTCTGCAACTCCAGGGGCCAGTTCCTGTGCTAGCGACCAGCCTTTCAACTGCAAAGATTCCGACTAAATTAGCTGTAAAGGATCTTTAATTAAAATGAGTATAGTGGTTTTGGCTTGCTCAGTGTGTCTCCTTGTGATTTGCTACGTCACATACCATCACAAATTTGGCACAACTGGCAGAGCTGTTACTGAATATGTGCCTCAAGGAAAAGAAAATGAAGCCCTCCTCATTCCCCTGTACAATAGATTTTTATTTCTCTCCAGTGACAGTTCAGAACTTCATTTGTGGCCTTCTGCAGATAATATTTTGCTTCTCTCATTCTGAGCTCCTGTTTTGACCTTGATAGCTTGACTATGCCTGAGCAGAGCAGGACAGTCTGGTCCTTTATCTGCTGTTTTCATAGAGCTGATGTTTAAGCTTGCATAGTGATAAGACCATATCTGACAAAGAAATACTGACTTTTCATTTGTTGTACAATTACTAATGATAACTTCCAAATGATCTACACACTCTTCTGAGTTGGCAAGTGGTGCAGGCTGCAAATTAAGGAGAAACTATCAGACAAATCTGTATGTGACAACAGACTAGTAATTTTTTAAGAAATCAAAGGCAATGAGTATCTAATCTTGAAGACTGGTGAATGTTCTCACTTAGAGGGTGTGAAATAATCGAGACAAATAGTCTCCCCACCTCCTTTTTAATGACTGGAGAAAAGAGCATGAATCTGTCTGATTTGTGCCTACAATTATTTTACGCGTACAAAAGTTTGGTGCAATAGCACATGAAATAGCAATATTGGACCACAGGAAAAACTTCAGAATATCAATTTGTTACAGAAAGGTGAGTTTCTGTTCAGCAGATCCAGTACTGTGTAGTAGGCCATTCTGCCTCCAATAAGCACAAAGTACACATCTCTATCATTACTAAGACCCACTCCTTAAATATCAACATTCAAGTTTTAAAAATATATTCTAGTTTTCACCATGTCTGCAGGAGTTACAATTTCACATTATCATCAAATTAAGGTTGACATTTATAAATCACTCTGGTTTCACAATGGGTTTTGCTTGGCTAAGTCCAAGTTCACATTACTTAACTTGTAAGAATAAATTCCTGTGCTTTGCTGTCATATGACAATATAATCATTTAGATTAGATGAAAAATTAATAAGAAAAACAGTCCATACACCAGAATCAGGAAGCTTTTGTGTTTTGACCTGTCAATATATCACTTTTATGGACAAGCCTTTCTTTTTTTATGAACAGCAACTGCATCGCAGAGGGGCAAACTTTAACGGACTTTTTCAGTGAAAAATACTGGAACTGTCTATTATTTTTGGATCATTTATAGCTCACCAACAATATAAGAATTTGTCTTAAGTTGAAGTATTATTCCAGTTTCTCCCCCATATTCACACCATTGTCCTCAATGGGCATGCAGTTCTTTAACCCCCTAGTAATTAGTCCTAGCTTTATTCTCCTGTTCGGCAAAGGAAACAAAGTGGCACTGGATAACAATAAAGAAAGCTCAGGACTTTATGAACAAGGTAATGTTGTCTTTGCCACACAAAGGTGATAGGCCACAGACTTCACTCACCCTGTCAGGGCAACCTGTAATGCACGTGCATGTAGAGAAAATAACTATTAAAGCACAGAAAAATGAAGTTAAAGTGCTACAGGCAACTCCTTTATGGACCTTTAGTAAGTCTTTACTGGAAGTATAAGCATTTTGCCACAGCAGAGTAAATCTCAGTACCCCCATTTCTCTTCTCTTTAGCTCCATGCCATTTGATCCCAAGGCTGATACGATCTCAATTCTGACACATTTACCTTAACAAACTTTTGCAGACTAAGTCACAAAGAAAAACACAAAGACCCAAACTGGTGGTACATGCAGGACAGGATGTCAAGTCACACCTAGGAGCAGGTTTGTATTTTATTCTGTTTTCAACGTTCCAATATTATCAAGGGATTGGGAAGCAGAAAAAAAAAAATGCTGCAAGACAGCACGCTAAGGATAACTCCAGAGATGGTAAAGGCAAGTCTATCAAACACATGAAAACAACTGCAAGGAAATAGCAGAATTTTTCAAACAAAGTTGCCTGGGGAGCAATTTTTCAATGCTTACAGTTAGTTTCCAAGTGTGTTCCCCCTGCTGAATGGAGCATGTGCTTAACACATGTGCTGGCTCAGGATTAGGCAACTGACAGTTGCGGGTATTGCAGAATATGCTGACATGTCTGACCAGCCCTACTGGAAGAGGATTACATATCCCAGAGGTATCGGGCTGAGAGAAACCCTGGGAATAAGGAGGTTAGCAAAAACAGCTAGCTGGTCACCTAACACTGCAAGCTTTGGATGCCTCTTTCGCAAACCCTTCCCACTCCATCCTCATGCTCAGGAGGAAGGTCAGTGCATATGGCAAACCCACCTCTCCAAGAAGTTTGCTGACTTTTGTGGCCTCCAGTTACACTGACTTCAGGCAATGGTTCTGCTGGAGCCCACCAGCAAAGCAAGGCTCTGCCCACACAGGTCAGCACCATGCCAGCAGCTTGATATCTGACAACAGCATCTTCAAGAAGGTGATCTTGCATAAGAAGTGTGGTCCTACACTCCTGACTTCTGATCATCAAAGATCCTGCTGCCTATTCCGAAAGACAGTCTGTCTCCTGGCCAAACTCCAGTTTGTGTAACTGTATTTATTGGATAATTGTGCTTTCTTAAATTGTCCCAACAGTTTCAATTTGACACGGTGCTATTCACTTCCTTTCAAGATGCTGTGGGGCGTTACAGTGTGCTGAGAAGCAGCTGTTATGTTTCACCAAAGCAGTGCCTGTGCTTGCACATGGTGTCAAGACTGCAAATGCTTTCGCGTTCCTTGAGGGTGAATGGTGCAGCATAAGTTACAAAAGTTAGCTACAAAATAGTAAAATAACTCAGTGCATCTAGGCTACGGGTGGGCTGTGATGGTGCTAGGCCACTGGTGGGAATTTTGTTGCTGTTGCTTGAATATAACAATCTTGTCAAAAGCTTCTCTCTTTCTGGTGGGAGCTCAAAAGGAACATCATAACTTGAGAAAAACAAACTGAGGTCTGCTATAAAGCCTAGCCAATAAACTTCACACAGTAGTGACCACAATTTGACTTACTGCAACAAATGGCAAGAGTGTTCTTGTCAACTGTGGTGTGTATCATCACTTCACCATGTACATGTCACACTTCCTCTGGATGTTGAGATCCTTGTGCACCCAATACACCAAAGATCAGACTTGATTTGTCAAGTCAGGCTTTTACCATGTTTATCCAGCTTCTGTGAGCATACAAGAAAGAGTGGGGTAGCTATCCACCATTTCCTTTACCAAAGCACTAAAGAATTCTGCAACATTAGGATTTAATTCCAGAAAAGGACACTGTATTGTGTTACTTTCATACTGGGTAACTAACATTGTGATTTGCTGGAATTTGAAAACTAAGAATAGTAGAACAATTATGCCTAACTGAACATCTTTTCCAGATGCTCTCGAAACAAACAAACAGCAACAAAAAAAGAACACCTTTAATCCATAATACCATCCCACAGAAAACTTTCTACAGCCAACAATACAGATCTCATTTTAACCTTATAAAATTACACCACTCATTTCAGCAAGTTGGGAACCAATCACGAGATCTAGACTGGCTCTTGCCATTCTCAGTGTTCACTGCCACTCATAGCACTCCAAGTTGTTTTACAGAAAAAAATGAAATCTTGCTCTTTAAGGAGGTCACTAGAGATTTTAAGGAGGAGAGCTTGAGAAGGGCACACTGATGCACAGACATCTGAAACAATTTTCATGCTACTGCCCAGGAGAATAAACCAAATGCTCCCCTGGGGAGGGCAGAAGCTTGCCATCAGGGAACATATGGTGCTCCCATGTTTAGCACAAGTGTTCACAGATACCCTGCAAGCAGCATTCTACAGCATCAAGGATAACTGAGCTCTATAGATGCTATCACTGCAAGATCACTTGGATCAAGGTTGACACCTGCACTGAGAAAACCTATGCCTGGGGTATCTCCAAGTTCATTATGTGAGCCACACATTGTAGACAGTTTTTGTACTTTCAAACCTCTCAGCATAATCATAAAACAAAAACAAACAAATCTAAGCCAAAACCAAACACAAGAAGCCACACAACTTTTCTTAATATTAAGGGTATTCTCTGATAGCCTATCCAAGAAAGGGAGATGCCAGCTAAAGGCATAAGGATGCCTTCTGACTAAATGACTAATATGTGTAGTTGGACACCTTAATAAATAAAATCACTGGTAATATTTATGCCATAAAACAGCAGACTACATCTTTCCCAGACACAAAAAAAATCCTGTAACATGTCTGCTTAACTATGGAAACAACTTAGTGCTATGTACAATATTCATTAGAAGAGTGAGTATGACTAGCACTACAAAACTGTACTCCAAAGGAGTTTCTATTATTAATAGCATACTGATACATATTTGCATAAGACTATGCCTTCATTCCTATTTCCCATGCTAGACTACAACTATGAAATCAATTAGACTCAAAGGGAAATGTTTCTATTTGTTTAAAATTTTGTCAGATCCACAACCTGCAAGGCCAAATTTTGCTTGGCCTGTGAAGTGCTGGCATTTTTACTTGAAAAGAAATGCCAAGCTCACAGACTGCAAACAAACAGCAGAATTAGTGACTGAAATCCAAATACGCCCTGAAACAGTTATAGTCTTTCTTCCACATTTGACTAATTTTACCAAAATACTCAGCTAATTAAAAGGTTTTACTTGTCAGACTGCTGGTTTCAGCCTTACTAAGCAAGCTTAGGCACAATGAAACCATGGGAATTTTTGTTTTTGTGAAATACATGCCTGAGAAAGATTGCCATCAGTCTCTGCTGTAACACTGCTGTAACCACGTTTAGGTCTCTTTTAACTGCTAGTTTTGCATTACTGAGTGACTGGGGCAGCATGTGACAGAAAAAGCCAAGGGTGACCTCATGACAGGTCTATGGGCCCAGCTTGCAGTGAAACTTTTAGAACCTCCGGACAAGCTTCAGATTCCTAGGCAGCTGTCACAATCTCAGTGAAATCAAGAAATGTTGCTCTTTTCTTTTCTTTTCTTTTCTTTTCTTTTCTTTTCTTTTCTTTTCTTTTTCAACTTAAGAAGCTTGCCAAGTGAGTGGCTAAGTGCATCACTTCCTCACACATGGGCAGATGAAGGTATCTCCAGACCAATGAAGTCAAATAATTTAAGAAGGGAGAAAAAATAGAAGGAAGAAAAAGGGCATTTTGACATTTCCGAAATGTCCATTTTACATTTACATTTCAGAAAGAAGCTCCATGAATAGGAAAGAGTACAGACTGGCTGTCCATTTTAGGAAGCATTAGGTTTTCAATCTCTCTCTCTACTGCACATTTTATTTCTTGCTCCCTCGGTATTTCTGAAGCAGGTAATGACTTCGCTTTTTTGGCAGTGAACCTGAGGCAAGATATTCTCAGGTTTTCTAGCACAAAGCATAAAGCAAGACAACAAAGTTCTCATATTCTCAGAACCACCTTTTCTATCACTGCACATCATCCTCAACAGGGATGCTAGGAATGGGCCGTATTTCTCTACCTTTGTTTGTCCAAAAAGGTATTTGTTACCCAACATCTTGCATGGTCAGCCTCTTCCCTTGTGCCTGCTGCTGTGGGGAACAGCACTGATCATAACTGGCTCAAATCTTGGGTTCAAGTGACCTGGTTGCATCTCCCAGTGTGGCAGGTTCATATCTTCATTTTGGACTGCCAGATCTTAGCGTAGATGCCTTGAAAGCTGTTTTATATAAACTTTGAACTTTTTAAAATAAAATTCTCATTCAATATGTATACATGTAAAACCTGCAAATGCCTGAAAGTGATGAAAAAGCAAGAGTCAGATACAAGTTCTAATAACTAACTGTGGACTTTGCAATTCTGTCACAACTTCTGCATTAAAAAAATATTTAAAATATGTTGAAATTTCACACAAAGTTGTTTGGATTATTTTTTGAGCTTTTCTAGCTTATATCAACCAAATCTGCATGCCTAGCTTTTACCCTCACTGATCTACTTGATACTCCTAAGGCGAAAGAAGAGATTTTCAAATCATGCAGAGCAGAGGCCCAGATTTCCTCAGATGTACAGAATAAAGTGAAATTTAATTCATCCTTACTTATCTTTCTCCATCATGCAGCAGTCATCAGCACCTCAAAAAGTTATTTCAAACAATACTTGCATTAATGGTAAAGCACAATAGTAGGAATTGCTGTGAAATACCTAACAATATACTGAAAATGGGTGTGGTATTGTTGAAACTCAAAGTTGACTATTGTGGTGGTTGGTTGTTAGTTAGTTAGTTTGTTTTTTGTGCAAATGAAAGAAATTAATCCCTTTGTGGGACAGAGAAAGGAGTTACACCAAACATGTAACACAGTCACTTCTAAAAATGAGGGATTAACATATTCCCACAATGCTTGCCTGAAGTACATGCGACCAAAAGTAACTTTAAAAAGATTTTCCTAACTCAAAGTCAGAAAACAAAATTTGACGTAATTCTTTACCTTGTCTTTAAGATGTTTGACAGGGTAGTATAGAAATGACAGCATATTGCCATCTCGAGGCTCCATAGCAGTATTGCATGTTCAAAATGTCTATTTGTCACCAGGTTCACAGTAATTTTAAGCCATATGTGCCAAAGGCTCCATTATACACCATACGTTTTATCTTTATTTTTATGCTATGACCTCTGCAGATCCCTTTCTGGGCTGGGTATACTTTAAAGAAGGAAAATCTTTAAGAATAAAACTTAAGGAAAAAAGAAAAAAGGAATTTTAGCATTACATTCCTTTTCAGAAGGAGAATTGATAGTATTCATCTCATTATTACCAGAAAATCTGCAGTCTAAATTTAATTAGTAATACAGATTTCCCGGATCCTTTGAAATTAATACTAAAGTTTAGTTCAGCATCAAAGACAGATTCAATTTAAGAAACAAGTTACATTAAGAGATTACCTAAAATCACTGCATATAATATTATGAAAAAGTATATACAGAATTACACATATTGTATTTCTTGAAATGCATACAGTAATAAGAAAGGAGCTTCCATAAGGAAAAAAGCATGTTTTCCAAACATTTCAGTGTTGGTACAAAGCAATAAAAAAATCTCAAAACTTCACTCAAATGCAACAGCCATGCTAGTGATCATTATAAGAACCCAGCTGTAAATAAACCCTTATATCATAAATTGGATAACATTGGCATCCTCCATGAATAAAGTCTGCAAATGCGAAATACATAGCCACTTTCATGTTCTAGTCTTTTTTTCCTTTTCTATTTTTTTTAACATTGACTTCAGAGGAGATCACTCGGGAACACGTATCTCTGTTGATATACTCCTTGAAATCACAAAGAATACGTTCTGTTGAATTTACAGTCATATGAGGAATACCAAGTTAAAATTGTATTTGTACATATGTGATTGTTATACACAATTTTGACAGAAGGTCAGAGACATTAGATTTTGCCTGTTTGTGAAACCAATTACATCTAAAAGGCTACTTTCATAAGGATACTCATTTACCAGAGCTTCTGTGCTGTTCTCCCCTTTGCTAAACAAAATTGCTTCTACTCAAAACACATGAGCAGCCCTTTGAAGGCTGCTGCTCTTACACCTGTGATCATGCATATCTTACTGAGCTCTCTGAGGGTCTTTAACCAAACAAGAAAAGACCTCACTGCAAGTTACCTGCTTGGCTTGGAGGCTGCCAGCCTGAGTACTTGGCACTGCTTGGGGGTCCTGTTGGCTTGGGTGCTGAAGGAGATGTGGCATTGTTGGTGGGGGTAGGTTTAGCATCTGGGCTTTCGTGGCTGGCAGACACATTCCTCACTGAAGTGGCAGGTGGGGTAGGCTCCACGGAATCACTGTTCAGAAATGAGGGAGAAAGAAATAGGATGTATGGTCAAGTAGTGCCTTGACCATACAGCATGCAAGCACTCAGACATATTATGAGGCCAAAATATAAATTACCAATCTTGATTTTTGTCTCCATATTTACAGGGTTAACAAGTTCCACAATGAAAAGAGTATATCTGAATGTTCAGTTTAGTGAGTAATAGCTATTGCAATTAAAGTCTTTTGCTAATAGAGACAGCTGTCGCTGATGCTCCAGTTGATTTCCTACATGCAGTGCTTACAAGTCCAGTGAAGCACGAAGTGCATTCTGTTACATTCAAATGCTAAAAGATATTCAGACATCTGAGGCATTTACAGAGTACTTTAGACTTCTCAGAAGCTTAATATACAAGTCTTTTCAACATCAGATTCTGAGGAAGTAGAGGTACTGAATAAAAATGCCTTTGCAGACTGAAAGAAAAAGGATAGGAAGACCTTTATCTGCCATTAAGCAGCAGCTCAGTGCTGCTGACAAAGTAGTTTAGGAGACAGGCTTCCAGAAAAAACTATCTGTAACTTCATTGTCACAAAAGGGTCATTCTAAGTTGTTGAGATCATTTGACACACAACTCATCAAACCAATGGTCCACTCACTCGATAAGGAGCTGGCTGGACGGTTGCACTCAGAGAGTCGTGGCCAGTGGCTCAGTGTCCAATTCCACAGGAATTGGTGGTGGGACTGGGGCTTTTTAATGTCTTTGTAGGCAACATGGACAGTGGGATCAAGCGCAACCTCAGCAAATTTGCAGATGACACCAAGCTGAGTGGTGCAGTTGATGTGCTACAGGGAAGGGATGCCACCCAGAGGGACCTGGACAGGCTTGAGAGGTGGGCCAATGACCAGCTCATGAAGTTCAACAAGGTCACGTGCACCTGGGTTGGGACAATCTCAAGCACCGAAACAGTTTGGGTGGAGAATAGGTTGAAAGCAGAGCTGTTGAGAAATATTTGAGGTGTTGGTTCATGAAAGATTCAACATATGTTGGCAATGTGCTCTTGCAGCACAGAAGGCCAACTCTATCCTGGACTGAATCAAGAGAAGTGTGATCAGCAGGGTCAGGGATGTGATTCTTCCCCTCTGTTTTCATGAGACTTCACCTGGAGTACTGCATCCAGTTCTGGAGCCCCCAGCACAAAAAGGATATCGAACTGCTGGAGTGGGTACAGAGAAGGGCAATGAAGATGATCAGAGGGCTGGAGAACCTCCCCTACAAGGACAGCCTGAGAGAGATGGAGCTCTTTAGCCTAGTGAAAAGAAAATTCCAGGGGGATCTTATAGCAGCTTACCAGTATCTGAAAGTCTACAAGAAAGCTGGGGAGGGACTTTTTATAAGGACGTGCAGTGACAGGACAAGGAGAAATGGTTTTAAACTGGAAAAGGGTAGATTTAGACTACGTATTAGGAAGAAATTCTGTGCTGTGACATCAGGGTGTGAGACACTGGAACAGATTGCCCAGTGAAATTGTGGATGCCCCCTCCCTGGAAGCATGGATGAGGCTTTGAGCAACCTGGTCTAATGGGAGGCATCCCTGTCTAAAGCAGAAAGGTTGGAACTACATGATCTTAAAGGTCCCTTCCAACATAAACCACTCAATGATTCAATATACCTGCTTCAGGCTGGAACCCCATTACAACTTCAAAATTACTTCAAAGCAACGTTGGTCTTTTTCTATTGAAGCATAAAGACTCATCACTACTTGTCAAATCACTTTTTGAGTCCAGCTTCTATTTTATTGCCTTTGTCCAAAAACGTAAATAAGAGAATCCTGCTGAATACAGCTGCTTTTACACAGAAGAGGCTACTTAATGAGTAAGACTCTCTCATAAGGTCAGTAATCTCCATCCACTGGATTTCATATCCATATAAGGCTGTTCAAAAACAAACATCAGCTTTCCAAACACAGTCATCAAAGGCTGGAATTTCACCTTTATGCAACACATTTCCTGAAGGACATCACATAGAAAACAGCTGAGGTGCGCAGCTGGCAAAGTGCTGCCTTTGAGGCCTCTGATGTACAACCATTTTGGAGGAAAGAAAGGGAGATGTCAAGATGGAAATTCTGCTTCATGCCTGTGTTTGCCAAATAGCAGTATTACAAGTGTAAGTGAGGGAATAGACACTGACTCATGCCTACAAGGCTAGGTGAAATGCCAACTTCTACCTTCACCATCACTAGCTCCATGGTTGAATTCTCAAGGTTGTGGATGACATGGCATGTGACTTCCTAAACCAACAGATAGCTGGAGACATTTAGGTTTTCATTTAGAAAACAAAAAGACTGCAAAAGGCAATTCTAAAGACCCTAAACTAAAAGACAATGATAAACCCAGGTATTTGACCACCTGAGATAGATTGCATGCTACGAGACAAGCTTCCCAAGTGAAAAACTTGAAGCCATGACATTGGCAGAGGGCATCAGGCTAGCCTCAAAATTTCCGACAGATCTTGAACACCCTTTGCACATTGTGCCTCTATTTTTCAAGTAAGAGTTGAATAAATCCAAGCCTGCACTGCACCCAGTTAATTTAACAGGCAAGTTGCTAATTGCTGCAGCTTGGCACATCTCTCCTGTGTATTAATGCCTACCAGCAGTGGTGGGCTGCAGCAAACAGTGCGTACACTGGTCTACCTAAATTTTAGCTTCTCATTTAACACAATTGCCTGGGAGATGTGTGCAGTGTTTTCCTTAGAGAGAAAGATACATCCATATATTTGTCTCACTTTTAAAAAACCCCAGAGATATTCCACCTTTTACAAGCTAAACTTACTCAAATTCATGCTTCAGAAGTAATTCCTAAACATTTTACTAACTCCTTTTATGTCAGAAAGCATTCAAGTTTAAGCTATTTTTATCCAACTTTATTAATATTATTAACACATAGTTATGTATCAGAAAGAAATGAATTGGTTACGGAAAAGAACTGCAGTTCATTTTTCATTAGAAAATTGAAGAAGGAATTATGAACCTTGTGTATTCACCAAATTCCACATAAGTAGCTTTATCAGACTTTCCAAACAACACTGAAAATGTTCAGGTTATTCTGATGTCAAAACACTTCTACTGTCATTAATGTCAAGCCTAGCTTCTACCTCTAGTTTTAATCTTTTACCTTTGTTTTATAATTCAAATGATTCATTCTCCACATAATTAATACTTACAGCAAGAAAAAAGTCCACATTGAAAGTTAACATATGTTATCATTGAAAACGTTCTTCTAGACTTAGGGTAGAAGAACACTTGGTCTCTCCAAAATGCAAAAGACACATGTTCCTAGATGTAGCCAGAAGAGTCATATTCATTATAAGATGGTACAAGGTACTGAGAGCTTACTAGATACAATAGAGAGGTGATGAGTGTGCAGCATGTGTGGAAGGAAGCAGGTCCAGGTCACATGTGAAACGAGGATCAGTTTCTCAGAGATGGCTCCTAGATATCTGCAGCCATGCTTCCTTTTGAAAATCAGGTGCTAAGAACACTTCAGAAGTATTCTAGAAGATTAGCACTGGAAAATCCTCCTGAACATATTCAGGCATTTTGACGCCCTCCCTTCCCTACCTTCAAAAAGCAAAGATTAGAAAAATAGATGGTATGGGGTTATAGATGCCTAAACCTCCATTCATCCTTAAAAGGAAACTCTTGTACAGAGCTGTGTATCAGAAATACATGCTTTAAAGAAAATAACTATGCCTCATGCTGTTGTTAGCCAAAGGAAGAGCTGTGCTCCTAGCAGAAAATTAAATAAATCATATAAGTTCTAGCGCTGCTGAAATGGTAACAAGAGACAAATCTCAGACTTTCCTGAACAGACTTTTTCTAATGCAAGTTCAGGATAGTAAGGTATCCATCTGTAAACATCATCAACCAAGTCTCAGCATGTACTGGTAACTCAGTCTGGTACATCAGTACCAGATAGTTCTCAAATAGTTCTCTGGGTTACAAATGATATTTTCACTCCCACTTGTTGCCCAGAAAGCTGTGCGAATTGGAACGAATCCCATGGGGTCTGAAGCAGCTCACTGACAAGAAAGGTCACATAACATCTAAGAGTCTGTAAGAGCTTTCTTCATATGGCCAGGAATTCTGTGAGGTTATTTTCCCCTATGAACAATAAATCTTTTAAGACAAAAACAAGACAAAGAAAAAAAAAAAAGAAAGAAAGAAAGAAAAAGAAAAATGTGAGCAAATCATTCTTCTTCTTTCTTGGCATAACCAAGTGGAATGTGATAGCCTTGATTCTGCTTTAAAGAGTCTATAACAAATATATATGCATAAACAAACTAGTAAGAGTTCCTTTGTGTCAAACATTACTGCCTGCCAGTTACCTGTTCATCCCAAGCAGGCATAGAGTATATAGTGCAGGAATGTATATAACTCCTAAGATGTATGCACAATGCTTGATACAGCTCTGAAGAAATGAGAAACTTTTAATATGAGATTTTTGAGGCATTTATACTGAATAAACTTTGAAATGTAGCAGTCAGGAAAGAATGCGTTCTCGTCTCTAGGGCCAAGTATACTGTTGCAGAAATGCCTCTCCAAAGAGTTACATACAGCAGGATATCAGCACAGCTGGGATAAAACTTGATCCTAAAACCTCAGTTTCTTGCTGTTAGTTACACTGTTTAAGTCGTATATAACTCATGACATATCTTGTCTGGTATCCACATACACATTACCTGAAGATACATGCACAATATCAGATATCAGGAAAAGCCAGGCATGGGAATTATAAAACCCCACAAATGAGGGAAGGCAGTTGTCTTATGCTCTTGCAAAAACACAAGAAATACTAAGTGCTAAATGTATTCCAAAATACATTTGTACTGCAAAGCCCAGAGTCACATTCAACTTCTAAAAATGGCATTTACATTTTGTTTTAGCCTAGCAGTGTCCCAGTAATTTACAAGAAGGAAAAAAAGGTGCAAAATAAAATAAAAAAGTAGAGAAAGCCGTGTGGGCAGAAGTTTTTCCATATCAAGTTACAGTAAGGACATACATTACCCTTATGTAAGCAGTGGTCTGCACAAAAAGAATTCAGAACTTCTTTCAGAATAAATATTCTCCCACAGGTTCAGACTGTCCTCTTGTCAAGTAATTGTGCACTACATTGGGTCAGGTACCTAAAGCAAAAGTCACATCTACATCTATACTTGCTAATGTTTCCCAGAACTTCAGGGACTTTTTTATCATGTGGTTTAATTTTAGGGAAAAACTTTTAAAATTCTTGGAGAGTCAAGATATTAAAGACATTGGTTCCTTTGGTTTATATATGCAGTTTTGGTGTGAGGGGTTGGGGATTAAAAAAGAATTATCACCAAAACCTATAAAACTTAAGGATCCATTGCCAACAGGATGACCAGTTCACAAAAGACTGCATGGATACATTATACAACAACAAAACACAACACATTCTGAGGGATCTGGCAGAGGAACAAAATGTGTAGATGTTTAACATTACTTCAAGCCAGTTAACAGACACTGCATTGGTCAGAAAAATGCCAAATTTTCCGGAAGCTATGCAGTACAGTAATGCTCCAGACAGCAAACTTTTCAGAATAGAGATGAAGTGAAAGAGATTCAATAGAAATAATTCCAGAGCAACTCTCCTGCAGAGCAAGACCTAAGTGCTGTTTTTGTTGTATTTACAACCATCTTGTGTTCTTCCCTAAAGACAATGCAAACATAAGCTATCTCAATAAAATAGATTCATTACCCTTTTGTGAAAAGTATTTAACATAGACCTAGAAAACTGAAAACTTGAAGTTGTTGAAGCTTATTTACCTTGGCTGTCTCAGTTGTGCCAGTTGTTTTTTGAACAAGTCGGTGTATCATATGATGCCATACCCTCATCTCTTTACAGACATAAGATTTTAACTCTACTCACACACCAGCTATTGTATTGTGCCATTAAGTGAGCTGTTGTTAAAAATAACTTTTCAGCACTGTATTTGTGCAGATATTACATGTCATTAGACTGATAGTAATGCAAAGACATTTTAAAATCCAGTTTATCGTAGAATCATAGAATCACTCAGGTTGGAAAAGACCTTAAAGACCATCAAGTCCAACCATGACCTAACCATACTACCCCAACTAGCAACCCTCCACTAATAACGTCCCTGAGCACCACATCCAAACAGTTTTTAAACACATCCAGGGATGGTGACTCAACCACCCTGGGAGCCTATTCCAGTGCTTAACAACCCTTTCTGTAAAGAAGTGTTTCCTGATATCCAACCTAAACTTACCCTTTCTTCTTCTGAGGTAACTGTAAGCATAATTTGCCTTTTGCCTCTGCTTTTACTACATGTTTCTCAGCCTATACAATGAGACTGTGTTCCTTCCCTAGTTATGATGAGACATCACAGAGCCTTATTTCCATGGCTCCATCTAGTGGCAATCTCTTCTTCCTTAAGTGGCACTGACAGCCCGAGATAACAACGAAATTAGACACTGTTACCCTAGTATGTTGTGTGCAAGCTTTATATCAACACCAGTTATTTATGCATTTACATCTCCGAAAGTGCGCTTCCCAAATCAGGAGAGTTTCTACTTGACTCGTGAGCAAAAAGTGGATAAACAAAGACAGCTTCACAGTCTGCAACTGAAATGCTTACATTCTTGTAACAAGCTAACTTCACGCGCAGCTTATGCCACAAACACAGAACATCAGTGAGTAAACAAGACTCAGAATTTTCACCACCATTATTTGCTCTACTGAAGTATAAGCAAATACACAACATAGATAAAGTCTTGCTGGCAGCATGCCTTGGATTTCATCTGTGTTGCACAGGCATCAGAATTGCTAAGGAGAACTTTTCTTTTGGAGCACACAAAAAAGAAAATTTTGATGCAGCTTAACATTATCTTCGTGTCTAATAACACTATTTTCCTCCCAAAAGTCAGGGCTACTTTAGCCTTTTTCTGTGACTCAAGTCACCATGGAAGCTATGAAGAAGGAGGCAAATGACTAATACATAACACTTTTTCAATATCAAGTGGTGTTCAGCTCTATCTTTAATTGGGCCTTATCTCCTGAATGTATTACTCCTGTGAAAATGCAAGTAAGCACATGAAAATGCATAGATTACGTCTCCCTTAGCACAGCTTAATACATACTACCCTTTAAAATATCTGCCAAAGATTTTCCCCTCTGAGGCTAAAGCTGATTACAAAGCATCAGCTTTTCACAGGAGCTGGTGTTAACATAGCTGTGGTCAGGAAACAAGAACAAAACGTCCTGTGCACTGAACAGAATCAGAGTTGGAACAAAGAGCCTGGACAGCAAATAATTTTTAAAGGACTTATTTGCTGCACACGTCAGTTATTTGATTTCTTACATTAAAAACAAGCTTTGAAAAATAGCAGCGTCCCAGGAACGCTCTCAGCCTAACATACAGCTGCCCAAGAAATCATTGCAAATAATTCATCTGGGTAGAGCTTTCAAGCCAGAATGCCATTTCTTCTCCAGTCAGCTACTTAGTAATAGTGCCAACCAACACAACACAAACAGTACTGTGCCTCTCAGAAGTGCACCAGATGCCCACCTAGACTTAGTATGGTGGATTTACACGAATAGCACTGGCAGGACCAGGGTGCAGATTAGTTCTGCAAACAGGTGAAACCAACAGGGTTTGGGGCTGGGTATATTATGCCAAAGTCCACAACAGGCAGACTGCTGAAAACATGCAGACAACAGAAACAGGCTTTGAAGTGGAAGCCAGTTCTTTGCAAGTCCTCAGTGTCAACTCCATGCAACACCAGGACAATACCTCTTGCTGTTTGGCAACTCCAGAGCACTTGTTGACTTCCTGGAGGGCCTGCTGGCTTGTAGAGGAGGTTTAGTGACAGGGGTGATGAGCAGGGCATCCAAGAGCAAGCGGTAAGCACTAGGTTCTGAGAGCCTAATAAGCATTTGAAAAGACCATGTAAGAAATTAGTTGACTGAACAGATTTCAGGTTGGCTGGGATTAACTGAAAAGTCAAATAAATGAAAAATTCTGAAGGTTCTACAGCAGTATGGATAAAATGAACTGAGAAATGCCATTCAAATAAGTGGTCTTCAAAGTGGTGTGCACACACTCCAATGTGGTGCAAGAAAACTCACCACAGTATGAGAAACATATTTATCTTTTTTTTTTTTTATCTTTAATAAAATAATTTTTAAAGGCTTATTTAATCTTTTCCCTCTTTTTTTTTTTTTTTTTAAAAAAAAATATCTGGCACTGTGTATTGTCCATAATGTACGGATATGTATATTAGTACAACAGGTCATGTATACAGTTAAGAAATTAAAAAAATATACATATATTGGGAATGCATGTTCAAAAATACATATATATATATATATATATATATATAGTTTTACTGATGGACATGCATGACCAACAAAGTTGAGACCACTGGTCTAAGTAATCCCTTATAAAGAGCAGTATAAATAAAAAGATAAAGATTTAGTTGCAACCCTCTAGTTGTAGCCTTCAGATCCAAAAACTATTGACAGATACAGATTGTTCTTTGTCATCTGTACAACAGTTGTTATTTTCAGTTGGTTTACTGACTGAACCACAACATGGATGTCCATAAAGATCAGGAAGGTAGAATTACTCATCGAGATTCAGAGCAGCAGATTGGAGTAAAATAAAAGGACACAGGAGCTTTGGAAATATTCTAACTGCTTGCCTACCACAGTATTGTGAAAGAACTTTAATATTCTTAAGCCAAGCTATGAAAGGTTCCTTTCAGAGTTGATCTCTACCTGGCATGAACAGCAATGGCAGCAGACACGGCAGCAGCAGCCATACGCTTAATTTTTGATCTCTGCTTGAAAGGAGAAAAAACTGGAACAGGAGCAGGTCCAAGCTTGGCCAGACTTCCTGAAGGACTTCCCAGAAATTCTGTTCTAGCACACAAACTTTGAACCAACAGAGAAAACAAAGAAAGCAGAAAAGATTGACAGAGAAACAGTATAATACTGTATAGCATTAACTACTGGAAAGTGATGCTACCATAGGTTACCAGCTCTCAAAGATCTCAGGGCAATGTGTTAGCAACTTGAACAGTAACACAGGAAACAGCAATTCTGGTTTTACCCACAAATAAGTTTCCACTCATCAAGTCAGAGATCAGCATTTACCAGCCCTTCAGTTGCCCATTCTAGGCTACACCTCACCCTTGGCTTGCTCCCACTGAACCCTCTGCCCATGACTGATCTCATTCTCCATGGGTTGATGGAAAAAGTCCTGGAAGTCAATTAGCTCATTCCATGTTTTCAGAATAAATAAACATAAAAACATTGGGATATTCACTGATACAACTTCAGCACGCTTCTCCCACCCCTTAGTATTTCCCCTAATTATTATCTAGTTGGAAGGAACATGAAGAGGCAAAAATAATGCTGACATCAAAATCAGCTCTACACTGGTGATATTTAATTCAAGCTCTGTTTTAAAATTTCAAGATTACCCACAGAATTGCTATGTATTTTTTAAATCACTTCAAAAAAGACTCTAAATGCCTCCATTTATACAACTACATGATACAGTGTGTCTTGGATTTACATGTAGAAATTCTGCCTGAAAATGCTGTATACAACCAAAGAGTCTGCCATAGCTACGCCTTGAAAGATTTACCTTGTGTGACTTATGGACGATTTAGACTGACAGCTTGAGATATTACCAAAAGCATTTGTTTCGGAAGTAGGCACAGATGCATCATGCCTGCCCAAAAGCAGTAGGAGAAAAAAAAAAATCATAAATCAGACACTAATTATACTTCTGGAGATGCTAACTAAAGCTCAGGAGAAGTTCATTTAAGGATTTCTACAAGCACTCCTTAGTCAATAAAAAAAAAAAAAGTATAGTTCACTATCTTTGATTATTAATTCTAGCATGCCAATCTGCATGTTACAAAGGTCAAACAAATTGTTCATTAAAATTGAATGAACCCAGATACACAAATCTCCATTCTTATATCCAGTGTCCACTCCAATAAAGCTTTATTGTTTAGTTTTTCTCCCTCTTTTGGTGGAGTTGGTAATGGTGGAAAAGAGGGAAGCTATCTTTCCCTACTGGTAACTAGTAGGAATAATTAACATTCTGCCACTTCACAAGTCAATGCTTGTACTCTACACCAGAAACTTCTGGTTACTGGACAATTCAGAAATGTACATTTTATAACAGAAATGACAAAACTTTGCTGGGAAGGTGAATAACATCATCAACTTCCTAGAACAGTTACTTTCCTATCAACTCTCCAATCTATAACTTTATCTTCCCCCATCTGAAGGTCACTCTAATTTCTGATTTACTTTATCAATTTTTGCTTAATAGCTATTCCAGTTGCTAGTTGCTATATTAATCTCCAGAGCACCATGAGAGTCAGGAGGTGGCTGAGGACTGCTCCAGCTTGACAGCATTAACATTAACAAAAAAAAAAATAAAAAATAAAAAATAAAAAAATCAGATGAAATCATATATTAAAATAAGGCTTTGATTGTGACTCTTGACAGTGGGTATCCTTGTACCTGGCAGGACGAGGAGGCACAACAGGAGTCGCTTCCACAGATGGGGCTGCAAAAGGTGGCTGCATGGCCGTAGGGGTGGGCAGAGGGGGCTCTGGGGTCTGTGTAGCCACACTGCACTTTGCAGGGAGAGGAGGCTCTGTGCCAGCGGTGCTTGGCAAAAGGACTGATGCGTCAGGAGAGGGCAACTCCGCAGTTATTTCCCTAGTTGATGTTAATTTGATAAAAGGTAATTGTAATGAGAATACATGTGCGTAATTTCCCATCTAATTTTTAAATACTGAACAGTAACAGACAACTCCTTCTAGTTGGTGTTCCTGCATCCTCTGTTATAAAAACAGTAGTGAGTAGCTCTTGAGAGTTTCTTTTTCTTCCCCAGGAATAAAATATTAATCCTTTGGAAATTAGACTATGCTGAAATGCATCCTTTGGAGCATATTTTTAGATGAAGTTTGAAAGCTTAAAACTAGTCTTGCTTAACCACGGAGAGTTGAACAGAGAGGATACTGATGAGGTTCAACCAGAGCAAGAAGAGTCCTACATCTGGGGAGAAATAACCACATGCATCAGCACACAGTAGCGGTTGACCTGCTGGAAAGAAGCTCTGCAGAGGATAATGTAGTTGTCCTGGTGACCAACAGGTTGGCCATGAGCCAAGGCCAATGCTGTCCTGGATGCATTAAAAGATGAGTGGCCAGAAGCAGTACTAGGGAGGTGAACCTGAGGGTGATAAAGTGGTGGAACAACTTGCCCTGAGAGACTATGGAATCTCCTTCTCTGTAGATATTCAAAAATCACTTGGATGCTTTCCTGTGTATCCTGCACAAGGGAACCTGCTTTAGAGGGATCTCAAGAAGTCTCTTCCAACCCCCATGAGTCTGTAAAAAAGACTCTTTGGGTAGTTCTAAGTAATTACTCAAAAACATATAATACACTTGAAAAAGAGCACAGTCTGCATACTAGAGACTCTATCTAGTGTAAGGAGATGTCACTTTAGGCACTGTGGCTACTTGGCTGTTGGTGTTTAAAACCCGATTAGTTGCAAGGGGATGAAGTTCACACTTGAGTAAGGCCTCCAAAGGATTCTCAAACAAAAGTCTACTGGAAAAAAAAAAAAAAAAAAAGAAAAGAAAAGAGCAGAAGGACAAGTAGCATTTATTAAAGAAAAGCAACATTTTCCCCCACATTTAATTTCTTCCTGCTTGTAATGAAAGCAAGACAACCATAAAAGATCTGGCAGTTTTGGTTCAGGTAGCCTGGGACATCCCCTTTCCCCCAGTCTGACACTCACTTCTCAACTAAATAAGCAGCTCCCATCTTTGCAAGGTTCCTTTTTTTACATGATGACTACAGATGAGGCAATTTGTTTAGGAAAATCAATGTAGAAATGTCAGACTCGACAAAAAGTCGGACTTTATGGAAGTACAGAAGCAGATAAAACAATTCACAACAAATGCAGAGCACGCAGATTCTGGCCTTTTCTGTAATTGCCCTCAAGTAGTTCATAACTTCATAAAACATCTTTGTAGAGCTTCATAAGTCATAAAAAGGAACTTGAAATATAAAAGGAGAAGAGAAATGAATAACAATGGGGATATGCTCCAAAAGGAGAGCAAGCAGTCTCCAAATTTTATTCAGACATACATACTTACTGCATTTCCATTTCTCACTTACTTTGGCAGCAGTTAGAAAAGGAATAAGGAATGACTTTTGGAGTTTCTGTAGAGAATATTGTTGGCTAATTGTTGGCTGCACTAATCAGAATATACACAACAAAAATCTGGATTAATACCTTCTACTTATTGCTAACTCTGACTATCAGGAATAATTTAATTAATGAAAGGATAAAGTAGGTCTGTAAGCTTATAAAAAGTTTTTATATAATACAGTAATCTAACAATTTGCTGGCACTAGTTCTGCTTTTTATTAGTTTTATTTCTCAGGAAGTGCCAGATTCTGTGGTCTGAAGTTACAGAGTCTGAAGTTGCCAGGATGACCATTTAAGGTGATTTTTTGAAACTTCCTGGAAAGGCTGTAACTGCTGCTAAATATTTCATTGCTGTTAAGCTTATAGGAGGATATTGCATATATGATATTGAGTAATAGTATGCTATAAATTATAGTAATTGGCTACATTGCCATATATCTACTTTAAGCTTTCATTAAAGACATAAAACTACAATTAAAAAAAGCATTATGTTTTATACAATGGAGTCTGCTTTATAAGCAGAGAACCTAGCTGTAATCCAGTAATCGCATCCAGGCCCTTCTTACATTTCACAGCAAGATCTTTCTCCTTCTTGGTGGTTTGGTAGTGGGTGGTACAAATCACAGAGTTTCAGCCAAGAAAAGACAGAGCCCATTAGGAAAATAAATATCTATGCTAGTCACTGACAGTAAATGCAGGGCTTTAGAGGCAAAAACAAGTCTACTGACTTTTGGATGGACCACATCTGCATTATTAAAAATCTGATAATGGCACCATGGATTTCTGATAGTTGCCACTTTAAAAAATATAAGATTACTGGAGACCAGTTTTGGATGTACTCTCAATCCTAAAGAGCATTGTAAGTAGCAACACTGACTCAATAACAAAATATAAACACCAAATATAGTTGCTATACAAATTATCTCAACTTGAGAAAAAAAAAAAAACACTCTGTGGTTTTATCAAGTAGTTTACAGTCTCCTTCCCACATTCAATTCTAATTCTTCTGTCTCCAGCTCATTCCAAGCAAGAAATACTAATCTACTTTTTTACTGCTTGCATAAATACTTCAGCTCTCACCCTCAACCAGATTTTCAGATTAAATACAGTTACAATAACTTTGCCTCAAATTAATACGCTAC
Source organism: Lagopus leucura (assembly GCF_019238085.1). NCBI lineage: Eukaryota > Metazoa > Chordata > Aves > Galliformes > Phasianidae > Lagopus > Lagopus leucura. Next base: position 37,945,195 of record NW_024962264.1, on the reverse strand, counting down.
CATTGTACCTGTTTATCAGTATATAAATTTCCCTCTTAAATGCTGCATGTGGTATTTGAAATGAGCTAATACTAGGTGAGAAAGAGGGGAAAAACTATCTCAACATACTGAAATGTAGCTGCACACACTCTGGTGAGGAACAAGTAGCATAGCACCTAACGCACCAGTAGGCAGCTGCTAAAGGGCTGCCAAACATTACTGTAGCTAAACTAAAAAAAAAAAAAAACACTCTGAAATTTGAAATACTTGTGTCTATAACAATCTCTGTAGCAAAGCAGAAAGCAGCACCCGTGCAGTACACATTCTGAAATGTTAATTGCTCAGCCTTGTACAGAAGTAATCTAAACTTCTACTCTGACAGCACTGTCTGCAAGGATACAGCGCTGTACCCTATGCAGTTGTCAGATCTCAGGATGCCTTCCAAAAAAAAAAAAAATTAACAGCCATTATGCATTTTGTAAAAAGCTGTCACCCATGTCTCTCAAAGAACAGAAACAACTGAGAAAATGCGTATCCTATCATCTCCTCCAAGTGTTTTTTTCTCCGAGAGCACAGTAACTGAGTACAAATGTTGACAAGAATCTCTCTTTACTTTCGTGTTCAAAGTGTTAAGGAGGAAAATAAAATAGCAGGAAAAGAGGTCCACATTTTGCTTAGAACTGCGATACACAATCTATCAGAAAATGCAATGGACCTTCAATAATAGCATTAAAAAAAAAAAAAAACTCTAATCACTGTCACAAGACCTAGATCCAAAGATGATCTCCAAAATATCAAGAATAGTGCCATTGAAGCTATCCAAGGCCAATGACAGAAAATTTGCCAGTTTGAGCTGTTAAGCGATTCAGGGAAAAAAAGCAGCCCCACTGACAATGTATCTATAGCTAGATAGAAACTAGACTTTCCCTTCCTAAATTTCAAATAACTGCCTTAAGCACTGTGTCACATTTGAACAAATATCCACAAAATTGTTCATGAATCTGCTTAGCATTTTTTTTCATTTCTCTTCTCCATTCCTTTCCTACCATTTCCAGGAATGTCGCTAATTAATGGCAGATTAAAAAGACAAGTTTAAGGGCATGACAGACAGCTCTCCTTCCCACAAGATAATGAAATCTGAAAGATTTACCTCCCAGGAGCTGTTGCATCAATGTGTTCAGTGAGTCTGAAAGATGGGACACTGCCAGGGGAGGACTCTGCTATCGGCAGAAAAGTGGCTGCAGACTCTGGTCTAGCATCATTTTCACTCCATTCACAATAAGAAAACATACAAAGATTTTAAATCCATACTGAAATAGTGTGCTGGACAGGATACATAGTGCTTAAAAACATTAGTGAATTGTAAAAAGAAAAAATCGCTGCAGCTTATAGTGAAATAAAAATGGGAAATACAATGATGCACAATACTCCTAAGAGTTATCACACTTTTAGTGAAGGGTGAGAAGCATCCTGCTGCTTATCAAGGCAGAAAGCTAACCAGTATTTTCCACTGATAAATATGGAACATCACATTATGTGATGAAAAAGTTTTTAGGAAATGCAGGAAAAGAAACAGTCAAAAATGCTGGTGGTACTCACTCCCCAATGTACTCCCCAAGTACATCAAATATTTACTATTTGATGTGACTATTTAGGATTCTAGTTTTGTGAAGATTACATTATGCATTTCAGCCCCCCCTCCCTCCCCTTTTTTTTCCAGACAAGAAAATAATCTAGAAAATACTGTAATGGTGGATCTCTACTTAAAGAAAAACACCCACCAGAAATCTTATTGTAATATAAAAAAGTAAAAGTGAACAACCACAAGCTTAGAGCAGATTAAGGTAGCCACATGAGTTTGTTTCATTTTATTTATTTGAATTAGCATGCAGAACTAAGAATCTTAATAAAGCAGGGACCCATCCTAAGTGCTGAAAATTAAAGAACAGATAGCATAGGAATGATCAGGGAGCAGACCTTACAGGAACTAAAGATGTTGATGGAAATTCTGGTACAGATGGTATCTCCAAAGCCTGGGTGACAATGGAGCTTTTACTCATATTATATATATATAATGTATATATAATAATGTATTATATATATATACACACACATCTGTTTTATTCACTTAAATATCCCTAGGAGCAGCAGTTTAGGGAGAGACAGTAATACTTAAAAGCCCATGTGGCGTTTGTCTTGGACAGTGTCCATAAAGCTGTAGTATTAAGTTGTGATATTTGTCAGTAGATTACTGATGGAAGACAAGTTTCTATGCCATTTTTTGTTATGTTCCCTCTTTTAGGTGATCATTTATATTTAAGCCAATTCATTTATATCAAAAACATCTTCAAAATGTTTTTCTGATGCATACCAGGAAGATGTGAACTAAGGCATATCATCCACATCCAAATGGAAAAGCCGTCAATTATCTTAGAAACAGTAACAAAGCCCAAAATCTTTGGTGTTGTGTAATGGGGATACTGGAAGAAGAGTTAACAACTTCATAGTACTAAATGAAATATGTTTTACGTGTTCATATTATGTTTTTGGGAACTAGTATTTTGTTACTATGAATTCATAAAAATATAAAACTTTAGGTAGCCTTACTCAAACCATACTCATACTCAAAATAGACAGACTGTGATTGCCTATGTTTACTTGTAATTAAAACAGAGATTTCTATGCTTTGGATTGTCCAGGGAGGCTTTTTCACTTGTGCCTAACTAAAGTAACTCATCCTTCAAATGAAGGAAAGCTCACTAACTCTCATTCAGGAATATCTTCCAAACGCAGAAATACTCTAAGGCCAAAACCATTCTATCCTTATGAAAAATACTTCACAGAGAATCTAAGTGATAATCTCTCGTGATTTTCATTGTAATGATAGCCTCAGAAACTCCTGGTTTTTTTTTCATTCATAAGAAATTTTTTAAACCAAGCATAATAATTTTCACACAAAATTTCACTTTCCTAAATCAATACACAATATTCTGTTAATTGATTACATGGCAGTGTATGTGCTCTTCAGTAACATATAGTTTTAGTAATGTAGTACTTGGACAACTGAGTTATGTGGTAAAGACAAACTCATTGGCACTTCTCATCAAAACAGCCTTCAGTGAAATTATGGAAGTACTTTCCCCATTCACCCCTAAGGAGTTAAACCAAAAGGTGTGTAATAAGTGAGATGCCTTAGTCTGTCATTACTGGTGTAAATATAGTTGTACTCTATGCTGTGCAATGTTATGCATTCGTATCAGTGATTGTTAGCAGTAGATAACTTGGCTGTTACCTGATCTCTCCATTCTCTGTTTTTTTTTCCCTAAAGATAAAGTGACAAATACAGTAAGACACTATGCTGTATATCAGTATAAACCACCTGGAAAGGAAATATAGGCATAAAATATCTTCATTAAATGTGTCAATCCCTTTCAGTTTTCCAACTTGTGCACTTAAAACAAAAACAACCAACCAAAAAAAAAAATCCCCCAAAACCCCACCACCCATTTCTACATAAGTGCTTTCTGTGAACATCAATCTGTTTACAAGACCAATTTCATAAGAACAACTTTTAGATAAGCTTCAGAAACTATAAGCCAATTGCAACGATTCTCATGAAATGCTTATGAGCAATTGGGCTTGTATACATGCCTCACAATTCCCATAAGAGGGTTGAAACTTCTGTGATTCAAAAAATGTAGCATTTTTGATGATGGTGAATTTTACTTAATGGTGATGGTAAAGTTTACTTAATTGAATTCTTACTCCTGCAGTCACACAAAAGGTCAATCATTTTATCAGTTTCTGTAAATCTTGTATCAATTTTGAAAACACAAAAAAAAAGTAACACATTTCAAATATGATTATAAGCTCTGGTACTTTGATACTTTCATAGAGTTCAGAGAGTTTCTAGGCATACTAGCATGGATGTGATTGTTCCTCTTGCTACAGTTGGTGAAGGTGTAATGATTTACAGCTCTCTGCACGAGCAGACTACTCGAGGAGTCCAAGAGACTCAAAAGAAAAGAGACATCACTACGTTAAAAGCAACTTTTATTAAAATACTCTTCAAGCTTCAGAAAGCATAAATTAATGAAGTGTAGCTACTATAATACATTATTTTACAGGAGAACCACAGAGCCATGAAGCTTTTATAAACACTAGAAATCCTAAGAGCTTCACTCTGAAATAAATAAATACTACTGTCTTGTCTTGCTCTTGTTAGAAGCTATGTATTGAAGCTCTTACAGGTAAGGTACACAGCAACATTCTGCTTGTTATCTTCTAGCTTTTCTAAAATATGAACAGTTCACTATAAGCTGCAGAAACTTTATATTTAGCTTGCACTTGGATTGGCAACTGGCAACCGTTCATTATTACTACTTTCATTCGATTAAAAGCAGTCTTCTTGTCCTACTTTGTAAAACATTTACAACCACTCTAAATTTGACTTGCTGAAAATCTAATGAAATCCAAGACAATTATCCTGTTAAGTACCACAGTCTGAAGTAAATGCATTCAGCCCTCTTCTTCCTCTTCCCCTACCCCTAAATCAAAGTAATACCATTTCATATTCTCTCGTTCACTGTTTTCTGCTAACAACCTACAGTAACTCAAACTTAGCAATGCAAATGACTCTTTCGAGGCAAAAAGAACTGCAACAGCGATCTTCTCCCCCTCACTGGGAAACCCAAGTTGTTCTGTGATAAGTATGTGTTTGTTTGTTTGTTTTTTTGTTAACTAGTGACTAGCACAAAAACATTTTCATCTCAGTTTTTATACATCAGTAGGAAAGTGTTAGAAAAGTATAGAAAAGGCTAGAATTTCTCTCTTAGTGAGGCTAATGAAATACATTTTCTACTTTATTTTTGCAAAGCAGATGGAAAAGAAGAAAGGAAGTGTTTGTATTTTGCTTTTTGCAACTTGGGTAAAATCACTGGACATTAAGAACACGTGCTGAGACTTCATGGTGCCAGTCACGTAATTTTGTATATTTGGGGCTAAAGACGTGGATGGGGAGCTTTTCCCTGTGGAAAGAAGTGACAGAAGAAAAATAAGAAAAAGAGAAAGAAAGAAAGTTTATCTCAAGCAGTTGCACAAGTGGGCATGCAATCTCCATGCACTACTTATATCCATACATCTCCTTCCTGTCCTTCAAACTGTTGCCTCCAGTGTTAGATAATGCCAATAGGAAGACTCCCAACTGCACAAACAGTAAGATTTAGCCACTGCATCGTCCTCATATCAAACAGCACTTATCCCAAACCAAGGAGACAGCTGACCCTCATTCAGACTAGAACAGTAATATTTTCCAGCTACATCTTGAAACCCAATACACACTTGCAAATCAAAAATGCCTGGTTAGATTTAGAAAAAGAAAACATGTTGACAAGCTGACCTTGCACAGAAAAGCAAAGCAGCCCAATTTTTTGGAAAAGCTCAAACCTCTGCACAAATATTAATACTGGACTGTACAAACAGGGATTTTAAAAGATTGGTCTATACAGAAAGATCTTGATTTTTACATGCTGAATTACAAGGCAAAAGCAGCAATATTTTAAAAACACTCAAACTTCACGCAAATGCAAAAGTAACACTACCAGTTATAAAATAAGACATGCAAAGTATTAAAGTAATAATGTAAAACATTGACTCACTTAGACTTCTTTGAACCTTCATGTTCTGGTTCTTTCACTGCAAGAAAACAGAAAAATTTGACTTCCTAAGGCACAAAACAGCACTGCCAAACACCGAGATTCTTCCCTGTGCCAAAGTATTCACCCCAGCAGGAAATTACAACAAGTTGTGTTTGGATTCCTCGATTCTAAATGTGCCCCATGGGAAATGAGATATGTCTATAAACTCGAAGAGCCCCTTTGCCAGCATAATTACTGTAAAGTGGTTCTGCTGGTCTCTGTCACGTCTTTTGGCCTGCTGTCCATGTTGGCATTGAGAAAGTAAGAGAAAGGGAGTTGAGAAGAAAGAGTGGGATTTTGGAGGCAACTCTTATGGACAAACATCCACAGGGTTTGAATGGGGTGAAATTCAAGCACCTGTCTGTAAGGCTATGACTCATCAAGGTGCTAGAGGGCTGCAGGCAGAATAACATAAAATCTCAGCCTGGTTTTAAGTTTGGCAAATATAGTTGCAACCACATCTTTGTAATATTTAGTAAAGTGATTATTTATCAATACTAGATCAGAACACACATATATTATTTGATATTGAGTTCTCATCCTGACAGGGACAGAATTCAAAGAAAGATAATAATGCAATACTAGACTAGTACAACACAGGACTATCAAACAAACTATTAACTGTCTGAATTCAGAATGGTGTATCACACAAAGACACTAAACCTCACTCAGTGAGATATTCTCATTGGTCTCTAGAGTAATTCTGCCAGAGAACTGATAGCTGATTTAATCAAATCTGCCCCCAGGGAGGGAGTCCGCTTTACTCACTGCCTTTATTTTATTATTATTAAAATATTCACTTATCATAGCACTAGATGTAAAAAGCAGAAAAAAAATGAAATTATCAACCTTTCCATAAGCTATCTGTCTGAACATGACAGACATCAAACATTCTGACACAATTTCTAATAACTTTTATATAATTTTACAGATATCAGCCAATAAACCACAACCAAGAGCATAAAGAGAAATTCAAGATCCACCATAAAATTATGTGACTGGGAAAGATCTTCTCTGCATTTTCAGTTTCAATCTACAATAAATATAGACACATTATATCGTAAGTAGAGGATGAAAACATGCCCCAGGAATAAACTGAGGAGCTATGGAATTGTGCTCCTGAGTAGTTAAATCATTACAGATTGCATACCTTCGTATAATCATCAAAGATTTTCTAAATGCCTGAAAACAGCTTTAGTTTTTCTCTCCACTTTCTGAAGTACTGCATTTGAACAGAAGCAGTGCCATTTTGGTCGTGCAGAATGAGAAAGAAACGGCAAATACATATTTGCCAACTATTTTAGGAGTAGAAAAAGGTAACTTTAATATCTATCTAGAATGTACTGTTACTCAAATCAATAAGAAGTAATGTCTACTCATGCATATATTTTAAGTAACCTAGGAATTTGAAGAGTTCTATAAAAACAACTTCCCACTATAGTCTTCTGAAACTGTCTTCTGCCTCCTTGATTTATTGTCCAAGAGGAGAAAACTAGTAAGTGTGACTGAACCACCTTATTATTTTCCCCACCAGCTTTAAAAAACACCTATCTTCCTGCAGCCTTTAATTTTATTTCCTTATGAAGCTACTCACTATGATCAGTGCCGGTGATCTGGGCAAGGATGCGAAAAGAGCGTGACTGGGTAGTGCCTGTCCGGGGATGCCAGTCTTCAGTGTCTTCGATCAGCCGCTTCTTGCTGGCATCGCTGTGAGTAGGGGTGTGGTAGAACTCCGTATAGGTATCCACAATGTGCTTCCGTGGTGGGCTGTGTTTAAGAGAGAAGAGAATATGAGCTAAAAGATTCTTCAAGAATCATCTAGGTTAGGGTAACTACAAAGACATGGGCAGATCTGGCTTTTCACAGCATTTAAAGTCAACTTCTGAGTTTGAACATAGCAGTGAGCTCTACAAACACATCTGAACACAGACTCATTTCTCTGAACAAAAATACAATTTGATAACTATTCTAATCCAAATAAAATATTTTCTTTTATATCATTACTGGAACATTTGAAACTGTAAAAGACAGTATTATCAAGATACATATTTAAACATTTACCGTTTGGGTGGGATTTTCCTTGGAGATGACAGAATAACACAGCAAGAAAAAGTTTTCCCAGTGTAAACAGGAAAAAGAGAAAAAAGAAAAGAAGAAATAAAGTAAGAAGTTTGAAACAAAAAAAGTGCAGCTAGTTATTCTACTGAATTAATTTTGGGGGAAAGTATATTGAAAGGGCATTGAAATAATAGGTGAATATGCTTGTTTTAATAAAGTCCAGTAGTCTATTCACTTATCAAGTGTCTTGGACAAACTCTTCCCTTCATTCACAGGAGGCAAAAAACTGCGCAAGGCCACCCACACACACAAAGTCCTTTGCAATTGGTATGACCTGGATCATAGCTGGATGAAAGTGTAGGTAAACATGCTCTAAAGCACAATGGGAAGCTACAGAGTCTTGATACCCTCTCCAAAAGTAAAAGAAAATGGGGTAATGATTTTTATCTGAAATGTTTCTCCTCAGTATGTGCTATTATATGACCAACCCCTGAACAGTGGACTTCGGTGAATACAGGATTCTGAAGCCTTACTTTAAGTAACTGATCTAAAGAAAATGTAACGGCACTGATAGCTTAAGAGCAGGTAACAGAAAATTCCTACTACATATATTATTCCTAAATTCCATATTAGTTATCTCAAAGCATTAATCTCTCAGAACCTGTACCTGCACTCTTTTTTTTTTTTTAAACAAAGTTTATAAGAGATGACCTGTGCAAAACTAGCTCCTAAGAAATTATAATTATATTAAAAATATAATAATGAAATAAAAACAACCCAACCCTTTAAAAGTTACTCCTATTTTTTTGCTACTACTTACTGCATCATTAATGTCCGAAGTGCTTTTGGTAAAGATTAAAAATGTGAATGAGAATTTTGTACATTATTAATTGCCATCAGGAAATAATTAGATCTGTTCAGTGGAATGCATTAACAAATACTTCAGCTTAAAAGAATGGACAACATTTGAATGATAGGAAACCTATCATTCAAAATTACAGCAAAAGATTGCATTTAAGGACACACAGCATTAGTGAAGGAAATGTGCCTCGCCAGGTTACTACAGAGGGAGGGGTATAGGAACAAGGACAGTGGCATTTCCAGGATGGAGTAAAGTAAATCCAAAGAAAATGAAGTAAAGCAATAAAACAGTTAATAGTGAGAATCAAGTCTGAAAACTAAAGAAGTACTTAAAGGTATAGCATTACATGGAAATGTAATTATGTACGTGCTGTAATAGCATTAGAATAATATTATTGACTGCATTCTAGCAACTGTCACAGTGAATTAAGTCCTTCGTATTTGATGATAATGGCATGACAATTAAAATATCCTGCTGATTTCTCTCCTTTTACTTTCTTTCTTACGGCTTAATGGTCTACTAGTAATGAGCCACTGAGGCACAAGGTGGTGCCAGAGGCAAAGGAATATTCGATGAGGCAGACTGAGCCTTGAGGCTCATTCTTGAGGCAAGAAAAGAAAAAATAAGCCAATAAAATCACAATAAGTCATAATCATATCCCATGTCATTCTTAATTTTGTGGTATGAATTCAACATCTGGCCTTTCATTCCAGACTCCTCAGATCATTTGCCTTTTTATACTGTATTTCATCATTCACCGGTTGTGTTGCTGACACCAACTAGCTATAGGTGCATCAAGAATCTATCAATACACACAAACACAGCACAAATGTTTTGTGGAATAGTTTTAAAAAATACTGCAGTTTAACACAGTGAAAAGCAAGATCACATCATGTCCAATGCAGACAAATCATTTATTACACTAAGTAGTTATAAGGAAGCTGAAGCCGTTTTGCCAAAATTTTAAATATAAAACTCTGCAAGAGTTTTATATAATATTGTTTTGTTTGCAAAACAAAAATACATGCTGGTTATTCCAACAACAAAAAAAAAACGACCATAATTCAACTCCAGTGCTGTTGATACTAACTTTGTCATTGTTGTTATCTGCAAGGGAAAAAAGGTATTTGACTTGTTAATACATTCTCTGCTACTTGAAATATTACAGGACCTTCCAAATCCAAGTTCTGGTAGTCACATAAAGAGTCAAAACTTAAACCATCAAGAGAACCTATAAAGGAAAAATTTAGCCCACCTGAACTTAAACTGAGTGAAGCCTATGAACATCTTACCTTTTTTAAAGCAGCAGGCACATTTTCATGTGAGAGTTGGCAAGAAAGTAACAACAAAATTTAATTGCACGTAGCCTAGTGAGGACAAATTGCTCTCTATTTATGCCAGGAGTAAACAAGGAAAAACAAAACTTCCTGAAGTGAAGGCAAATAGTTTACGTACCAAACATTATTTGAGGGAAGTGAGAAGGAAGGAAGGAAAAAAACAACTTCTGAGTATTAAGCTAAGTCTGAAGAATTCTATTTGCTCAGCAGTGCTATCTATGAGCAAGATGCAAGTATACAAGAAGTAAAATGGAATTTATTTCAGACTGATCAATAATTTAAAGCCTTCACTATTATATCACAAGCGTCAAATTCCACATTAAATGGGGTTGTGGTTTTACATAGCAAACTTAGTTAACTATCACTGTAGAAATGTAAGTAAAACAAAGTCAGTCAGGCAGCTGCAGATGAGCATAATCTCTTTAATATTTCTTTACTTGTTTCCTATTTCAGGATTGCAAGACTAGTATTTAATTCTTACTTAAACTGAGCTACAGACTTAAAACACTGTCGTAGGGAAGATATAATACAGTTTAGCCAATTTTCTTTTTTTGTTCCTTTTCCGCTGCAAACGTCTTCAAGATTGCCCAAACTAGATAAGCAAGACTGGCAGCAAACAGGAATTTCCCAACCTACCAGCCTCAGTCAGTATTATTCACCCATCTCTAAACATAAGGCAAGGAAGGTATCAGCATGCATTTAGTCATTCTATCTTGATTGTTAAGTGCTTACACCTCCAGCACTTCCTTCCAGAAAACTTAATTTTGTTGCTACTGTTCAGCTTTTTCAATACCAATTACTACTTTTGAATGCTCCTTACATACTATTCGATAAAGACACATTCCTGGGAAGACAAAGACAGTCTGGCAATGTGTATTCAAGAAGCAAGTCCTTGGGATCTCCTGCTCTCGTCCTATCACTAAGCACTATGGATTCCTTCCATCATCTGTTAAAGATTGGCCTTGAAGGCACCATGACAACAGAGTAATATAAAATCCATATGGGCAGCATTATATAAATATGCATATGGAAAATATTTGTACTGCAATTTTAGGGGAATAGGCGCCTAAATTTTCCTTTCCAGGAGATGATTACTTGAAACTGTGATCTTTTATTTTAGCTGATATGGATGGCTACTTTTCTGCAGATTTCCTCATATACTCAGGCCGAGAGGAGATTGGATGAGATGTGCACCAGGCCTCGCCCTTTCCCTTTGAGGAATGGGAAATACTAATAATAAGTTTTAGGCTTCAAGTTCATGAAATTGAAGATAAGTCAAGAAAAGTCAAAAAGCAAGAAGACAGTCATCACAATCAATGCTGAAGGTCAACAATCCTTCTTGCCAGGCGGCTCTGCACCTCCAAGTGCCTGCTGCTTTTAACCTCTGCATTGGGACCCAACATAAACAATGAGACAGGTGTCCAAATGAATGCTGGGCTTGTTGCACGGTCTGAAAACACATCATGACGCAACAAATTTTGGTGTGGCCTGCTGCAATTGAGGTGTGACACTACAAATGGACATATTTTCAGAATTAAATCCTCACAGACTCAGCCCTTCAAAGGCACCCCTTTCTGAAGGCACACTAATTCCTCAGAAATTTGCTTCTTGTAATTGGACAGCACACCTGAGATGTGTTTTACTTGGCACTTGAACAAGCTCAGCTTTTTTCCTGCGAGGAAGAGACCCTCACAGCAAAAAAAAATCCCACCTACCCATTTTGCTGTTTATTGTCACCCTGGTTCTCTCTGAATCCTCGTCGCAGCCCCTCCGCTAGCTCCTGGGTGTTGTCGCCGACATGGCCGCCTGGGGCGGCATTGTGCGTGGCAGGCTGCCGTGGGACATTAACGGCAGGTTTAGCAGTGCTTGGCGTGGGCGGCCGCCCATCAGCATTAGGCTTGGCGTTAACATGCAGTCCTGGTGCAGCAAATGGGGCCGGGGTGGGGAGCATGGGTGCCGCCTGGGCTGGGGTGAAGGCAGAGGACGGTGACGGGATGGAGGTGACTTTTGAGGAGGCCACAGCTCCGAATGGCCTCGGGGTCTTATTGTAAGCCACACTGGCCATGGCAGTGACTTTGGATGCAGCAGCAGAGGCAACAGGCACAGGCTTAACTACTTCTTTAGGTTCTCCCTATGCAAGATAAAAAAAAAAAAAAAAAAAAAAGAAACACACAAAACCACACCAACCACATGCACATTCCTCAGCAGGTATTTTCAGTGCTGCTGAGGGAGATAACCTGCCTAGCATGAAGCAAAGAGGAGGTATGAGCATCATAGAAGCAAGTGAGAGTGCAGTCAAGAAATCTGTGGAAAAAGTGAGCCATGCATTTAAGAAAGGGAATGATCTGTGCGTGCATGGTCAAAAATCAAAGACCACGATGCTTAATTTTCTCACTGCATCCAAAACAGACACTACACAAATCAAATTCAAGACAAAGTTAAGCACTGCTCCACTGCAAAACCCAATGGCTAATTCATGTGGAAAATATTAGTATTTTTAGAAATCCACATTCCACTTCCAAATCCAGTTTGAGAAACGCACATTCCTCATAAGCTAGGATCATGTGCGTGCGTATGAACACACGGTATACATTGATCTGTTGATAGGGGCCTGAAGGGAGGAACCAGGGCCCTGAAGCTCATTTGTCAGAGGCCAGTGCTTTAGAACCAAGTTGGCTTTTCTAGTTGCACTCTGCTGACTACAAGGACAAAAGTTTCTCCAGCCAAACTTCAGACCCACTCCTGTCCTTACTTGAGACTCCAGGACCAGGTGCCACATGAGCGGTTGGGTCACAGATACATAACCCAAGGTCAACATGGGTTATAGCTTCCAGATGGGAAAAATATAAGACTGATAACACTTGATATACTACAGTCATGTGGGAAAAGAAAACTGTGGTTATCCCAGGGTCAGGGATGCAAGAAAGCAACAGTTTGTTCTTTTTTTCCCTCTTTCTATAAAGTCATTGCCTTTAGAGCAATGGCAGATGAAAATGAAAAAGAGTTTCTCCCTTCAGGATATAGACAAAAATTCAGCATTATCTTTCAAAAAAGTTCTAAAAGCTAGAAGATAACATTTATTTATTTGTTTGTTTGTTTGTTTATGGATGCTCATTTACCAGGTTTCTCAATTCTTTTTGGAGAGAAAAAAGATGTGGAAATAAAGCGTGCTGTACTATTTAACAGATGGGTAACAGTTAGTGCTACACGCTACATTTCTTGGTTGTGATGATGAACATACCTTTGGTACATGAATAAGATCAGGTTTTGTTGCAGAAGCCACCCTGGAAGAAGAAAAAAACATATACATAATTACAAAAACAAAGGCTTCAATATTTAAGTATTTCCCTTTCCCAACTCACCACATATGCCCACAGATTTATAAATTGTACCATTTTGTTTCCTTTAAAGGAAACAAGAAGTATTCAAGTTATATATCTGGTAAATACAGGACAGAAGGAAAAACAAACTGGATGAACTAATCCAGACGCAAAGTTAGGAACTCTGGCATGCATCACCAAGTGCTATTTCACTTAGAAATTCATAACATCATATCACCAGAAAGGAGACATTAGTTGAAATTTGGTTGTTGTTTTCCTTCCTTTCATTAGAGGATATATCATGTAACTCAAAAGTTCTGCTCAGATAAGTTGCATTCTCAAGTGCATAACCCTTATCTAGGCTTAAAACGGAAAGCTTCCTTTTAAAACAACAACAATCCTTCTGAATGACTTAAATTAAAAAAATACAGCGTGCCACTTTTGGTACTCGGTCTTCAAAGATGAGGTTAATGTCATTTGAATTCCACAGCAGATAGCAAAAAAAAAAAAAAAAAAGCCTTTCAAACAATGAGTGCATTGAAACTACCACTGGGTGGTAGGAAGCAAAGGAAATATTGTAACGGAAAGGATGAAGATAAAGAAATGACAAGTTCTGAACTGGTAACATAGGACAGTAAAAGAATCTCATTTGTTTTTGTTTTTGTATTTTTTTTTTAGATTTGCAAGTACACGTGTGCAAAAATACACTAATACTCTACAATTTCACAAAGACAGTCAAATCAAGAAAAAGTTCAACCCACTGACATTTTGTCTGATAACATCACTGCTGATATACTTCAGCTTTCTGTTGATGTTTTGGTAGAAAAGTGGCTTCCTGACACATTTCAAAACATTTCCGGCCATATTTGGTTGCTGCTCAGAAAAGCTGGATCCTTGAATGACTGAAGAGTTGTTATATCCTGCCTAAAAATTGCACAACTTTGACTTCCTAAGAACCTTCTAAGCAGGTGCTCACAGAACTGAAGCTGAATTAACATTTCTGAAAGATACTTTGCTGCTGAGGAAAAAAAGAAAAAAAAAGAAAAAAAGAAAAGGCTTGTTTATTTTGAGATCAGCAGAGAATACATTTTCATTAAACACCTCTATTGTATGAGACAGATTTGAAGTAGGCATACCCAGTCTGCTTAACTGAAGCCTTCTCAACTCTTAACAAATATCTTTTTTCTTTTTTAATTGTTTAAAATGTTTACTCCTTCCCTTTAAGCCATCTAGTCCTCAGTGCTCATCCAATTTCAACAACAGCCTTTCAGCCATTCAGGTTCAGGAACTCACTTATAAAAAAGGGAGATGCATATAATTCACATGCTACATTGGCAAACAAGCTGAAAAAGTGATAAAACAATAACAAGCAGGAAAAAACAAAGCACAACTACAGAGTGCAAGATCATCATCTTCTGCACTTTGCCTTCATCATTTGTGCATCACAGCTGACACACATCATGTCCACATCAACAATAATTCTCAGAGAGAGGGATTTCCCCACTCTGAAGAAGAGCTCTGTTCTCCTGTTTCCCACAGAGTTTCCAGCCTATGAGAATTCTGGCCTCCAGCCCTCCAAAGCACCAGGGTGCATCATTAATCACTCTTAATTGCACAGTTGTCAATTTGCAGCAACAAAAGCAACATAAATGTAACAACACATATGGAAGCCTTTTCTTTTTAAAGACTAGAGTTAGCAGGAAATATGCATCTTGTTCTATGTTTTAGGTATGCATTTGTTAATAAACTTGGAACTTTTAAAATATGGATTAAACTAGCCTAACGCTTAGGAGTAGTAAGATATTCACTACTCAGATCAACTCCTTATTTCAGAGCTGAGAAGAAAAGTTTCTCCTTGCTTATGCTCGATCCTGCAGTTCTGATCTATAAGCAAAATGCATCTTTTTCTTGGTTGTTTTAAAAATAAATAAATTCCAGTTTGCAGCACAAGTTTGCTTTGAATTCATCATAGCATTTAGCAAAATTTCAATCCCTGCTTCTAATTTTCAAAATTCATCCACCAAGAAGAAAAAAATGCATTAAAAAAAAGTCTTGATAACTACACTGTTCCCAATGTTCTTTTATTACTGGAATCAGACAGCAGACAGCACAACAACTTTAATTCCCCCAAACATACTTGAAACAAGGATATAAGTCTGTATCCCAGACATACTTCAAACACTTGGCCATGTCAAATTCAGACCACTGTCAGACTAAAATCTTTTATTTATCCAGTACAGCATAAAGAAAATGCTCATCCAGCAAACTGAGCCACCAGGATCTGAATGTGAAAAATGTACAGTGGTTAGACAAGACAGTACAAGAGGAAATGCATAGTTCAAACTGAAGAGCAAAACATGTCCAATACATTTAAGAAACTAACTGCTTCAAGGATTACATCTCGATTGCTGTCCTTGGAAATAAATACAGATATTAAGAAATCTGCAGAGTAAAATGAAACATTTTAACTGCACATTCTTGATCATTTTCTTAGCTGTTAAAACCTAGCTTTTCACCTAGCAATTTCATGCTATTTTGATTAAACAGAGTGTATTAATACCTGACGATGCAGGCTTCCAGAATAAGATGACATTCTTGTCTTGTTAATACTCATTAGAAAAGTAGAACAGCAGGGTATTTTCTGAATGATTTAAAGATGGCAATTCAGTATATTAGCTTATGTAAAATTCTGGTTATGTACAAACAAAACAGACACAAAAGCTCAGCAATAAATGCTTATTATAAACAGTGCACAAAAACCACAAAAGACCTTCCCTAATGGCTGCTGGATTGAGTTCCAGACTGCATTGTTAAGCTTCTTATAAATTATTTTAGACAATGGAAATACAGGCAACATTCATCAGTTAGTGACAGCTGGGATGCTGAAAATGAAAATGCACAATATTTTTGCACTTCTCCATCAAAGTTGTTTGTTCTTTCAATAAAAGGGCTATACTTAGTCTGCATAAACAGTTCATTTCAACCAGAAAAACATGTTCAAATTTACTTTCCCAACATCCTACAAGCTGTTTCTCTCCAATGAATACTTTTGTGACATTTAATGTAATTCCAACATTCAACTTCCAGCACAGCCTTATTAGGAAAATGAATTAGTTTGCTCATCACTGTAAGTAGCGTGCCCAGCAAAAAACATTCATTCTTTAAATTCTCCTTTTATTAATTCACTCTTCCAAGTATTTCACCCATTGAGAAGACATAATACAACCAAATCCTTTCAAAATTACTAATACTTGGAAACCCCCAAGTAATGCTTTGAGCTGTACAACTTGGTATAATATCTCTAAAAATCAGTCATCAATATAAACACCATAATCTCACTGATGAGTGTTAAGGAATTAAATTTAAGGCAAAACAAAATTTTTCAGAGGCCCCAACACCCAGCTGGTAAATCTGGTAAACCAGAAGATACCTTTCAGAGTATTTCTCCTCAATTCCATTAAGGTCCCATCACTCCTTTAAGGTAAACCTCAAGGAGGTAACTTACACAACACCAGCATTCATACAGGTACTGTGTTTTTGGCTTTTTTTTTTTTTTTAAACTCTGGAATTTAAAAGATTGCTTATGAATTTTAGTCTCAGATACAGCAGTGAGAGGTTGCAAAATTTTAATTAGCAAAGTGAAGTCAATTTCTGCAAAATTGGATTTGTTGGTCTGAAGTGAAAAATTCTAATAGGAGGAATGAAGATAGATTTTTTTCCCCTCTCATTTTGAGAAAAGAACTCCTGTTCCCTAGCTGTACAGTCAGGACAGATTCTGGCAGCAGATACAACATCCCTGAAAAGTCAATGCTCAGATCTTCTTGCTGAAAACCTCAGCTTTTAATGGTTTTGCCATTGTAGTCCGCAGTTCTGTTTTGCTAATGTTTTTGACTCATATATTTCTAGATATCAGTTGACAGGGCAGAAAGCTAAATGCATTTTCTTTTCATAAATTAGCTGGCCTGCATGAAAACAAGAAAATGACAAGCAGAAAATACTTAGCATTGTAAATACTAAATTATGACTTTTACTAGGGGTTATCTGAATAAAAACAAATGCAGATATAATTTAAAGAAAGAAAAAAAAAGAATAATCCAAATATATTTTTCCCTTAGTGCAAAGCCCTTTCCCTACTGCAGACGATTCAATTTTTACCACCTCTGCATTGCAAGAACAGAAGAGCATTCTCAAGCTTGCTTCTTGTTGCAGTATATGCAGAATATATCAGAAATGGTTGCCTTATGTAAATAATTTCAGTCATCTGCCAGGAAGGAAAATAACATGCAACTGCACTTCCCACAACTTGTAGGATTGCACACACTGTGCCAGGTGGCACAAGTTGGCATGCTGGCATTTCAGAGACATTGCTGGGACAAATATTTGCAGCCCAGCAACAGCAGCCCTGTGCACATCCCCATACATGAAGAAGAAGAGGCAGAAAAATTATCATTAAGCAGAGCTAGATGAGAACTGGAAAGCACTACAGTCACTGTAAAAGGGAGATGACATTTTTTACTCCTTTTTAAGAAACACTGCAATGTTTTCAAACCTATAATTTGGCCATCATGCCTGACAGTACACTAACAGGCTGCTGTAATGGCTATATCACTTTCTGTCTCCCCTAAGTCATTCTTTTTGTTCTAGTTCAGTATGCTAGTTTTCACTTAGCTCAACAGGTGAAATCATAACAAATATGAAAGGATGAAGATTGGATGCCCATCTGCTTTTTACAAAAATAGTGGCAATTCAGACACCATATATAGTAAGTCTTAGTGCTAATGTCACATTCTTACATTACAAGCTAATTATTACATTAAAAATGCATATTTCTTCTCTTGCCCCATAAAATCAGTCAGTAAATCTTGCTTCCAGGATCTTTCAAACTTAAATGTTAAAACACAAACTCCAGTGTGCTTCTAATGAAATTTCTGTGGATACTCAGTTTGCATCTGAAATGCCAGAAAAGAGCTGTTCAGCCAGATGGGTGATTTTATTTACTTATTTATAAACAACTAGCATCTTTAAACCCAACTTTGAAAGAGTTGTCATTTAGAGCTTAAGGCATCCCATCTTTGCTGAGCTATATCCAATGGAATACTCCTAGAAGATTGGCATTTATTCCTTCATAGGTTAGTACATCAAGATAATATTTGTCATCTCTGAAACAGTGCTTTCTTACACATAAGCTAATGTTCCTAGGCTACAAGTCATTCAACACATATTCTGTTTTCATTAAGTTTAAAGGGGGAGATTTAATATAATGTGCACGCCAGCATTTTGCATCTGGCATATACTATGTAATACCTTTATATCCGCACACTGTGAGCCCTCCCAGCACTTCAGATGAAGATAAAATGAAGTCAAGTAAAAGAAAGAAAAATTATGTCCTTGTTTTACTGCTCATTTGATAGTTGGCCAAGCCAAATGTAGATCCTTGAAATTTAAATAAGGTTTGGGATTTCATTATTACGTGTTAAAATAAACAGTGCTGACATTTTAGGAGAGGAAGAAATTGCCTTTTGCTTCGGTATTCCAGCCCACAAAGGATTAGTTGTTTTCAAGACCTCCCAAAGGCAACCACTGCTCATAGTCTCATTCCTGTGGTCTGTGGCAGCCCTACTGAATACATTTGTAAAGAAAATTTAAGTGCACTCAGATAATATTTTATTTTATTAAGACAAAGCCAAAACCAAACTAAAAGCTAAGGAAGAAATGCTGTGAAATACATCTCACTTACCTTCTGACTGACAGAGATTCACAAGTACTTTTTAGAAGTAGAAGTTTAAAAACCTGCAGGTACCATGCATACGATCAGGAATGGACCAGGAGGAGTATATTTGTCCATACCTACTTATGATTCCATGACCAGAACTGAGACAGGAAAAGTTCCCCTGCTACCAACTACGGCCTTTGTGTTACATCTGCATACAACTCAGGGTGTCCAAGTCCTGACGTCTACTTCAGGTGGCAAGAATCTCTCCTTGCCACAGCTTTGCTACTCACAAACAATGGAAAAATAATATCTTGTCTATTAGACTTGCCCATGCATTCCCTTCAGCAACAGTGATTATTTCTATCCATTACGTCTTGTTGTAACTATTTACTATTTGTTCTTATTTAGCATTTCTAAAGCTGCCTGGTCAAGTAATGTTATCCACATAACAGTTAAGCGCAAGTATCAAGATGGAACAAAAAGCCTTCAAGCAGCTATACCTCAACTTCTAGTTTTCTTAAGAACTTCATAGATCTTAACTCTAACACAGCAAGCTACATTTCAAAAATAGCCAGCTTAATGAAAAGCATAGATCCAGATAACTCACAGATCATCTTCTTCCTCCAAAGCTGCTTGACTTCATGTTGACTTCAGTCTGTCATCAAATCCAGGTTGTAATTTAGGAGATTTGACACTACAACCCAGTATTTTTTTTCTAGTGCCTTCCATGATATGGTGACTAATATTTGAATTATCTCCTTTGTACAAAATGCAGTTTAAATAAATTTGAAAGTATAGGGGCATTTTTTTTTTAATTAGAAAATTCATGACAAACAGCTATTCAATCCTCAATATAACATTATTATGTTGTTTTTTTTTTGTTTGTTTGTTTTTAAATCTTTTTTTCTTAATAAGTGTATGTTTGGGAAGGAACATTTATTTCAAGTTTTATCTCTCAACTGAAGAATCTGGCAACTTAGAGAGCCATTAGTCTACTACATCTTCTATCCTACAGAAATTAAATTCTTCTCTAAAAAGCAGGTCACCCATTAGGTTTGTGACAAACTTGGAGTGAAACATTATGGAAGCACACTTAATAGGATGAAAGCTCAGTGTCTGAGATGTCAGGCAGCTGTAACAAAGAGGAGCCATGTCCTCCACTGTGTCACCAAGAGCAGGAAGCAGCATCACTCACACAGTCCCCAGCAATGTCTCCCAGATGTCTTCAATCTACACTCATGCCTCCTGTTTCTTGTTGACTCAGTGATCATACTGGAATGCTACAGCTTCTGAATTTGAGTCAGTTTAGCTCTGCACTAAAATCTCTATTTTACCATCAGTAATAGTGTGGTGTTTGGAACTGCATATCATCTCAACCATGTGGATATACAAAGAGCCTTCTGCAATTGTATGGTTGGCAGAATGCTACTGAGCCTGGGACTAGTCCAGAAAAGACAGATACAGCAGAAATCACCAATAAAGATGCACAAAACATCCAGGCTGTCCCTAAAAGGAGCACCACCCAGCTTCCTCTCTCCTGTCCCTCTGCACCACACACCTGGGGTGAGTGGGAGGTATCAGCTGCAGAGATAGTAGAGCTGAAGCCCTACAGACACTCTGGAGATTCATTGCAGGATGAGTTTAATAAGCATGCAGTTGTCAGTAGCTGACTTCTCCACCTTGCACCTACCTTCTGTCTTTGTTTTTCTTGACTTTTATCACTTCCATGTATTGTTCATATGTTAAATATATTTAACATCACCAGTTATGGAGGTTTATCATTTTGAGAAAAGTTGTGTTCCATTCTGACTAACCAGCTTTTTTTTTTTTTTTTTTTTTTAAATTGCTTTAGATTACTAAAAGCTTTAATGTAAAGAAGTCTTATAAGAAAACCTCTAAGGATCATATCTACATTTTAGGGTATGGAAGGCCTCAGCTTAGCCTTGGCCCATAGATCTAACCACACCTATCTCCAAGGGATACCAAAGAGAATCAGCCAGAGTCTGGAGCTAGAAATCGTCTGCTGTAAAAGCTAAGCAAAAAAGATCAACTATTTGAGAAGACTACTGCTCTTTAACTCCTGTAGTCAACACAACAAGGAACTAATTATAATGGAAACTCTCCCACTGTTTAAGTAAAGGTGCATAAAAGCACATGGTTTTAACTCTTCTGGTTATTTGCAGCAACTGGGAAAGAAAAGAAAAATGAACAGTGCCAGCTGATTCAGACTCAGTAAAGAGTTTTCCCTTCTCACAGCCTAGCTTTAGAAAAACAGCTTTTACTGCTCAAAATACTTAGGGGATACCATTCAAAGCACTCATGCAACACATGAGGCAATTAACTGTTTTGTGAGCAACTAATCACTGATGCAAAATACTGACAGTAACAAAACTTGCAGAAATCTTTTCACCATGCTGAAACCATTAATTCTGTTCTAAGGCAAGACAGAAGTAAATAACTTGTGACAGGCACGATAAATGTTTTTATTACCTCGTGGGGTTTTGTGGTTCTGTGCCACAGACATGGCTTACTACTTACAATAGCCTGGAATTTTTCAAAGGCACTAGTTTAAAAGAAAAAGGGGAAAAAAAAGCTTTCTGAGGAGTCTGTCTGTACTGGAAAAAAATATTTGTATTTTATTTTATTTTGCCCCCCTTGCAGGTGAATAACAAACTAAAGCAAATGAACTAAAAATTGATCTGGAGAAAGAAACCTTCATTTCTTTATGTCCTACAGTTCTGCATCACTGCAACTACCTTTCCTCCCTATTGAAAGCTTGTAGCTTGACAGTAGCTACCACTTATCTTTCTGTTAAAGAGTGCAAGTGATGCCTCTCTAGTAAAACTTTTAGTGGTTGCTCAACAATTTGCACTTATCTCCATTTCAGACCCCTAGAAGAATACATATACCTGAAAATCTGACAGCTTTTCCCAGCATTATCACAAATCCTATCTGTCTTAAGCTGTTATACTTTCAAGATACTACCACCATCTTTCAAAAAACCATACAATCTTCAATTTGTTCTCATTACATTGTCTACCAGAATGAAGTAGAAAGTCCTATTGATGAGTCAGGGCACTGCAATTTTGATTCTCAACAGATGAGAGATGATCTTGCATGGCACAGGACTGGTTTTATTTAAACAGTGTTTCATTTTTTCCTGTGGGCAGATGCAGGAACAGTTTATCTACCACCACCAATCAGTTCACATATTTACCCTGTTTTTTTTTTCTCCCCCTAGCTTTTACTTCCTGCATTCAAAGAGATGCAAACTACTATCTGAAATTAAAAAACAAAGCATTTACTTGCTATATCTTATTTTAGCACTATCTCTCTCAACCAACTTGGACTATTTTCAGCATATAAAGGACAGAGACCATTTTTAAACCATGAAATCTTCTTTTAATCCATTTAGAGACAACTGTCCCTTGACAGATCATCACATAGCCTTTTATAATTAAAGAATGTCTGCAAGTTGGCATCATAAACCTTGCAGGTAAGAGAGATGTGCTTTTCAGAGGCAAATAACAGCTGTTGGGCAAGTGCTTTATTTGAGGAAAAAAAGTGTAAATAGAAAACAAGTAACATCACTTGTGGCACCTAAACAATGAGCTAATTCATGTTTACCAAAGAAAAAAGTGATGAGCAGATCAAGGTAGGTTAAATTGGGGTGTCTTTGGGTCAGACAAGGTGCCTGTACTCAGAGAGAACACAAGGAAATTATTTTTCTCCCACTCTTAATATTCAGATAACAGGAACAAGATGAAGTTGATTTTCAAAAAAAAAGCGAAAAAAAAAGCCATTAAGTATATCACAATCAAGACATTGTATGAAGTATGAAAATCTTCACATTTTCTCAGAAAAAATGATAGAAGTTCCACTCCCAAATGTACTCACATACTATTCAAACTCACAGGTGAGAAGGATCGCATTTTAAGAAATGTTTCCATTTTCCAAAATGTAAGCTTTTCCATTTCTCTAGCCTTGGCCAGGAACACAGGAAGCACCACTGTTCACGCATGGCTGCCAAATGACTCCCAAATCCCAAGGCTACTTCAGGTTCTGGGAAGGAAACCAACAGTGCTTCGAAACTTTTTGATCAGAAAACTTTTGGACTTGGGTCAAGCAGCCATTATTTAAACCTGCTGTCTTTCTGGCAGTCTCATTAAGCTATTGAATTCAATGGGCGTTTGACTAATACCAGCACTGGAGAATAAAAAGCAGCAGCAAGAAAGCTTTGCCTAACATTTGCATAAAGCTGTTGCTTCCTTGACTTTCTGATGGGTTGTTATTAACACGTGGAATTATTAGGGAGGATGAGGAAGAACTATTGCTCAGTGTCCAAAAGCAGTACAGGTAGTACATTCATGTTAGTCTTGAGATGCATGCAATCAGGTTGTTTGCAAATCAATTACGAAGACAAAATGAGATGTACACTTCTACGTTCACATGGAGCACATACAACTTCCAAAGTGAAATTTCTCAGAGCTGCGGCCTTTCCCTACGTCTCCTGGTTAAAGGCATTGATAGTTTTGCTACTGGCCTTCTTACTGTGAAAAAAAAAAAAAAAACTTTTTGCAGTTGATCCAAGGCTATTAAAGCTTTCCTCCAAGAACAACTCCAGTAGAAAACATGGCAGAGAAAAACACAATCAAGGCAAATTTTTGTGCAGGCAGTAATATATGTAAGAGCCATCTCCCCTCAACTTCAGATTCAATTACTATGAAGAGATCTTTGAGCGCTTCATAGCCTCGCACCACGCAAAATTCAGTCTGGTTGCTGGTATGTACAGCTTTAAGGGTTTTGCTTTTTCACTTAATTGAATATGGTGATTCTTTCCACAGAGATCAGACTTGCTCTAACCCAGTAGCCATGTTTGGCATAAAAACAAGGGAGGGGCAATTTGCAAAACCAAAACAAACCCAACAATTCTTCCATAACTGCATCTTTCTAATAAATACTTTGTACAGCTCAAATTATCAATTCCACAGAAAAGGGTACACATAGAGAGAGACAGCTTATCTTGACAGATCTGAGCATCTCATCTTCCAATATTTTCACCTACTCCCATGCAAAATAGCTCAAGGTTTGGCCTGACACTTTTTGGGCTTCTGAGTAACAAGCGGCCAGGCACATCATGCAAACAAAATTGATCAAGGTGAAATAGAAGAGTGCATATATCTTTAGCTGTACTGTGCTTTTTGTAGATATGGCTAACACCTGGGAGGACGTTTTGCAGCAGCATACTGGACAACATACACATAACCACTGGATAACTTCACTACAGCGACGCTTATTTCCAAATGCCTAAGATCTCCAGGGGAAGATACTATTTATTTGCTATAGGAAAAGGACTTTGGATCACTTTTTCAACCTCTATGAGTCTGCTTATGCCGAACACACACTCCCTTAAAACATAACCAAGGACTGATTTACTCAAATGAATGCATCCCAAGTAATTCTCCATATCCTGAAGAAAAGCATACCAATATACCCATGAGTGATCTTTGGACCAAACAAATAAATGTATTCAGGGGCGTGGAGCAGTTTTAACAGCTGCATTGTTCTAATGCAGCTGTTACCAATTACTGGCATACGTGGTGAGGCCAGTCTGATTACAGCTTGTTTCATCTATATATAAACGCAGTATTTTGCTCCTCAAAAGTTTGGCATTCAGATGGTAACTGCAAGGCTTCAAAACTGAAGTCTATCTGTTATGTCCCAGCTGGCTATTTTGAAGCGTGCCAACAGAATTAAAATGTCACTAAAGATCATGCCACTCTCTGAGGTATCTGTGTTATTTTAAGACTTGAAGATAAACTGTGGCCAACTTCACATTGTTTCCTTAAATTTTTCACTCTATAGCTAAGAATGAAGCCTAAAATAAATTAATGATACCATAACATGCATGCTGACAAGTCTCTGACATTCAAAAAGGTACTGGATAGGTTGCACAGGTCAAATTAGGAGTGGAAAGAAGAGTTTCATCCATAGCAGTGAATGGCAAATCACACTGGAGACCATTTATACAGATAATCCTACATCCTTTTTCAACAGCACTAGCAAGAAAATCTAATGAGAATGGTGTTAAGGAAACATTTAAATTCTTTACTTGAAGCACAGGAGTTCTGAAAGCACTGGATCAGATTACAAATGTTCTTTAAAAGTAGTTTCATGCTAATTTGCTTCTGAAAATTATTACATACGAATGCTCTTTTTTTAGTAAAAGATACTGAGGTGAGCCACCAAAATACTTTTCTTGGGTCTACTGTTATCTCCAAGAGAAAATGTGATAAGCCACATGTATGATAACCTTTGGAGAGCTCCCACTAGGGCTGGTCCTCAGGACTAAAACCCTTCATAAAGGTTTTCTGCATCTCTAGAACTGGCCAAATTTGAAATTACTGCAAGTGCTTGGGTTCCCTTAATCCCGCAATGAAACACTTCCACATCCAACACTGTAGATGATGGAGTGAGGGCGTACCATACATACCACAAACTTGGGCCATGGAGCCTTTCCCACCGCCCCCTCTTGCTTCCTTGTGTGGTCATTAGCAAACCACAGTAACATATAGCAGGGGATAGTATTGGACCACTAATAGCACATACTGTATCTTCTGTTCCACATTTTACCTAAATGGGTAGCAGTCAAGTCTGATGGATCCCCTTCAAGAAGGGCAATAATAAACAAACAAAACAAAACCAACCATAGATAGGCAGGCATACAGATTTAAAAAAAAAAAAAAAACTGAAAAATTCAAAGAAGCAACAATGATTTAGTGACTCATGATCAAAGTCTTCTGTGGTATTTAAGAAAAAAAACCACAACAGCAAAAATCAGCAACTTGGTGTGTCATAGGAAGAATCAGACGAATTCTTGGCATTTTTTAAGAACAGAATCATTTGGGTGAATTACCTCATGAACAGGGCAGGGAAAAGTAAATACATAATGTTTGCAATTGCTGCAGCTCACCCCCATACTTCCTTTAAGCCTCACACGCAACGAGCAGCTACTTATAGTATCTCCTTCTAATAAGCAGACTTTCACTAATGGTAAAGTAGTGGGAGGGAGAGGAAAAAACACAACTAAGTCAAGAAAAATATTCATGATCAAAATTAAAGGTATAGGTTTAAAATAAAAATCTTTGAAATTATATCTTCAGACAGAGCCTCACAGAAAACTACAACCTTCTCCACCTCTGTTTCAAAAAGACAAGAAAAAAAAAAAAACAACAAACAAAATTGTCACAGCTTCCTTTACTCATGTCTTGATCAAAGATGGCCTGAGTCTGACGAGTATTGGTTTATGGCAGAAACAGTTCGGGTCCAGCCCCGCAAGGTATTATGTTACTCCAGGAAGCCTGCTATGTGCCTCGGGCTTTATTATCTTTAACATCAGATGAAGTCCTCTTCATTAAACAAAGAGCTTTTTTCCATCTCAAGAGAAATTTAAAACTTAACTGTATTTTATTTCAAAGCACTTTTGTTATTTAAAGTTTGAAAATAAACATATCTAAGATAGGAAGCCATCTTCCCTACTGAGATAA
The DNA here is from genome assembly GCF_019238085.1 of Lagopus leucura. Taxonomy (NCBI): domain Eukaryota; kingdom Metazoa; phylum Chordata; class Aves; order Galliformes; family Phasianidae; genus Lagopus; species Lagopus leucura. Next base: position 37,918,683 of record NW_024962264.1, on the reverse strand, counting down.
ACCCACCAGATTAGTACCCACTTAAGAGCACATTAAATGCATTTCCGATTTCTCCAAGTTCTTTTTTTTCAAACAACCAGCGACAGCATCGAGTTGATATAATATTGGTTTTAGCACTGACATTCCACCTCCTCTCACTTGCGTGGTTGCATAACAATCTATTTTTTTGTTTGTTTCTGCTCTAAAAAAATCTCTTTCTGCTCCCTTCAATCTCTTCAAGAAGAGTAATTGGTACAAAAATACTACAAACATACTCTCTTTGTGTATGGCTACATTATACACATTGCTCATTTTTTTTATACCAGGAGAAGGTATGACAAAAATCACGCTTCTCTTGGTGTTCATTTCACTGTCACCTTAATGGGGTGATACTTTATGGATTAACAAATCTTAATGAAAAACAAATAACTTTCTGAGCTCTTACCTTTCATCCAAAACATGGAAAGGAGATAGCTGGCAAAACTTTTGGCCAAAGGACTTTAAGATCAGTATCAACAGCAGGCACATTTATGAATTTCACTAATTGAAAGGCTTGGAATGGAAAGATTACCTGTTTTTGTTCTTAAAAAACTGTTATGTTACACTTAGTACAGTACATGTATTTAGTGGCTCCATGTGCCACTGAAACAGCCTGCTCACATGGACTTGGCTTTGTATGTGAAGGAAAAATAATCTGTTTGTAATTGAGGAGCATTAGTTATCTCTGAAGTCACTGTGTTCATTAACTTTGGCTTTCTGAGCTCACACATTTCAAGAATGTATTCTACGTTCTGTTTTTCACATCAAATTTTAGTAGTTATAAGTGACACTGCGCGAACAATAAACTAACTACTCTGGTTTGGACTGTTTTTCCACCAAAAGTGAGTGTTTAAAGTTCCCTTTTCTGAAGTTCACACAGCTGCCACAATTCATTCCTTTCTGCTGAAATGTTCCTTGTATAGCAGTGGTCATAGCTTAAGTACAGGTAACAGATGAGTCAGAAGAAGCAAGTCCCTCAAAACAACTGTCTTTCAGGTAACCCATTTAATTGCCAACTTAATTATCCGGAGTTTAACAACAAACATTGGCTGGGAGGCTCTCACCTGCTGACAAATTCTCTCTGAAATCTCTGACCATCTCAAGGTTTCTAAACCATTAGTTTTTATTTTGGAGCATTTTCTGCTCAGATATATTCACATAACACTAGCTGCTCAAGTATTTTTTGTTTTCCCAACCCAATGGTAATTTAACAGTATGCTGGTAAAAATTAACTAAGTTAGGATATTAAAGCTTGCCAAAATAATAGGAGAAAATACTTAGCTGCCATTATAAGCTTAGAAGTTAGTTGCAAGGCATTAAGATGAACATTTAAGATCCAAAATATGAAAGCATATAAATCTGTTGTGAATTCAAATGTGACAGATTGAAATCATTTGCAAATTGCGTTTTAATGACAAAGTATACTCAGTTTACACAAGAGTGCTGGTAAAAAGCTCAGACCTCAGTGCCAATATTTTATAAAGCATACACCAAACAAGTTGTTCACTTCAAGCTCAGTTGAACTTATCTGAAAAACTAAAAAACAGGGGGTTGCTGCTTCTATGTAAGTGATAATGCACCATGTGCTAAGTGAAAGCAAAGATGCATCATGCACAAAGCTAAACAAAAAAAAAAAAAGGAAAAAAAAGAAAAAAAAATGTGTGCACATACTTCCCATTTTCACACAGCAGAAACAGTTTGATGCTGTCAGCCTGTCTAAGGTGACTGTCACATTGATAGAGTAACCAACATACATAGGACCCCCATTTAATTGTTAGCTACAAGCACGTATGATAATCCCCAATCTCTTGCGCAAGCAGCTAGATTTTCACCACACAGGAGTTACACAGAGCAGTTCTCAGCATGGTTTACTTTCACCTCCCTTTTCCACTGAATCATCGGGTACCAGCTAGGACGAGTCTGGCCACCAGACTAACAGGTTCACAGATCCAATGTGCTCCCCTTTCAGAGGAAACTGTCTCTGCCATTTTTCCATTCTATTATTGTTCAAGCTTCAGACCGTAACACGTCCACCAAAATAAATCTACTCAACAGTGTCAGGCCAAAACATGTCCTATTGGAAAATGTGAGCTAGTGGGGGATGTAAAATCAGTGTATGTATGGCTATGTCATTCAAGCCACAAGCAAAGCTCAATTTTACTTCTAATACTGAGGTAACAGCAGCCTTAACAGATGCAACTCATTAGGACATTTTACAGGGCAATTAATCTCTGTAACAGAGCTTCCAAGAGCACAGCTTTCTCCTCATCTTACTCTCTCATAGGAAACTTCTCTTTGGGAAGTGAAATATGGGCACCAAATACTATTTAGCAGTTCAAAGTAGAATTATGTCATTACTGAATTGTAAGAAGACATGCAATAGTCAATATTTCCCTTGGGAGTTTTTGACGAGAGGAAGAACAATCACTTCAATTAAGCAAAAATGATTGGCAATGGTCATCCTTAATTGAATGGTCATCATGGTAACTTATGTAGTATTTTCCACTGAAATCCTTGGAGCCTCAATAGTTTTCAAGCAAGGTCAGATTTTACAGTGTGAACAGTAAATATATGTTACCTGTGCAAGAAAAAGAGGAAACTTCTACAGTTTTAGGAGATAAAATGCTGAAGCAAATTCACGCATGAAGCATGAAATCAGCAAGAAATCCAGAAACGGCACTAGAAATTACACATTTAAAAACTAAATCAGCTCTGACAAATAGAATAATACCTGAAATATCAAGATTGCTTACAGAAAATATATTGCAAACACTAACATTCTCAAAAAAAGTTGTAACTAGTTGTGAAGTTGTAATTAGGTGCTTTGCACAACAGATAGTATTCCTAAAGAAACAAAAATGTTGCAGTGCTTATGCAGCATATGTCACTATCACTGTGCAAGATGTGGAAGTTCATTACAAGACGCAGAAATGAAAATCAGAATTCTTTCAGTGGCCTCTTGGACCGTAACACTCTATGACTATTGCTTCAAATGAAAAAAAAATATCCTAAACAATATAACTTTTTAAATGACCTATCACTCATTAATAAACAAACAAACCCCACATATGTTTTACACCAAGGATTAATTTTAAGTGGAAAGAAACACACATCACCCTGAAACACAGCTGTGAATCTTCTCTGCATATAAACCAAAAAGCAGGACCAAACTTGGAAGCTACATGCTATTGTATATTTGCAAACAAAAATCAGAAGTATTCTATGACTTGGTATCTGCATTTTTCCCAAAATACATATTCAGTTTACCAATTAGAAGCATCCACGCTATCAAACACTTCAAAGTGAAGTTGCACTGCATGATATTGATCTGAACATCTTCAAACTGAGGACGTTCAAACATAAATTGCAAGGTCTGGTTCCACTCTTCCATAGCAATGAGAAGGCTTTTCAGCACTGGGAATATGAATCAATTTAACAGACAAGCAAAACTGTCCCAAGGAATTTGCAATCTGGAGATTTCTATTAGGCAGTAGTCAGATTCCTAGTAACAGTAGTTACCACTGCAACCTTCCTAGACACATTTTGAGTGTTAAATTTCAGCTTGCAAACATTAGTTCTTGCTGTACACGTTAAAACAGAAGTTTGACCATGTGGAATACATTAGAGAATTCCCTGCTGCCCACAGAGATAATCGCTCAACTCTGCTTCTTCACATTCTGGAAGAGTGCACACACTGGCATCAAGAGAGTTGTTCTAATTTTCAGGTATTTCAAACTAATTACATTGCTTTGGGTAAAATATATTTGATTAAATTATCACTGTTTGTTTCTGTCTTCAGAGATGTAAATCAATCATCATATTTCAGCTAGAGTACTGTTGACAGAAATATTTAAGGTGCTCAGTAAATTATGACCTACCCATAGTACCTGGCATTGTCCTCTATATATTTACTATGGGGTTTATGATCCTTTATTACCAAAATACATTTACGTATTTTCATCCTTGCAGCTCTACAGATCCCCAGCAAGGCTCTGTGGCAGAAAATATGTGGAAGGCCTCTATTTTGCCAGCCCTCACTCCCACCCACCTGGCAGATGCATAGGTATGACCCCAACAAAAATAAAAAGGATCACTGAACTCTATTTTTACCCTGAAACCTTACATTTTCACCCCAGCAACTCCCTTTTGAACTTCAAGGCAAGTCTTTAGTCTGTTCAGTTTGTTTATCTGCAGCATATTTTGTGGTTCATCTAATTGCTAGTTGACATGCAGCAAAATGCTGTGCACAACAAAAGGTTTTGAATTCCAGCTGGAAGCAAGAGCTGTACCCCTTGCATTTATTTAGTTTGCAGCCAGACTTCCCAAAGGCATGGCTTAGCCAGCAAAACCTGTTCAGCTGCTACATGAGGAGCAAAAACTTTCTAACCTGGCTCCAGTTAAAAAGAAAAAAGTGCAAACACCAAGAACACAAGAGCACATCTGCGTGTGAAGGAGGAACCACAGCATCTCCATTAACTTTGAATTCAGTGGACAGCTGCCTGCTCAGTGCTGCTTAATTTCAAAATGAGGCACAAGGGTCACTCAGTTGCTTGCACTGCAATATGCTATGTTTCTCCTGCAGGTCAAGCTACTGTCAAACCCAAAGGGCAGGCTGACCAAAACACTAGGTGACTTTCCTGCCAGGAAGCACGCAGCCTTGAATTACCTTTTCCTCATACCAATTATCTGCACTGGTGCAGGAGGTCAGGTGGATCCCAGCTTGGCACTGGCATTTCTCCTCAGTCCTGCTGAGCAGTACAACGTCATGAAGCAAATCCGAAGGTCTAACAGACTAACTCCATTACAGTACTGTTGGCACTCTTCTCCCGCTTCAAAGCTTCCAGATTTATGAAAATACAGAATAAAATAGCTCTTATAGTATATTGGGTTGAACTGTTTGGTGACTGCTGTGTTTTATTTTGCCTTGCATTACTGCTTTTCTTGCCTGATCATGCAGACATTCAGTGCAGACATCCTTGAAAGAAGAGTTATACAAGTATTTATGTTATAGAAAAAAGAACTCCAGCAAAAATAAAAAAATAAAAAAAATTATGATACTTAGAAAAATGCGACTCAATTTGAGATTCTTCAAACTCAAGTTGTGATCCTTTAAACCAATTTAATGCCTACATTCAACTAGCAAGGGAAACAAAGCCATCTTTTATATGCTAGAAAAGCAAATCACTGAAGAAAAAAACTAAAACAAAAATGCCTATGTAAGGGAAACAATGATGACTAGTAAACCAAAGTAGGAGAAAAATAAGACTTCCTAATGCATTCTTGCCATAGCTTTCTTAAAAGTTTATCCTTATATGGTTTGTGGAAACAAAATATCCACCCCAAGCAATCCATGACTCATAAACCATAAAGTACAAGCCTTAACTATCACCTAAAGTGAAACTTGTATTATTAATAGTCTGAAATCCTTTCTACACTTGTAATTCTTCTAGAGGTTCCCTTCTTAAATTATTATTTTTATTATATCACTACTTCTGTCATTTTATTTAACAGTTATATTGTTTTCACTCCCTTCTCTCTGGAGGCTATATGAACTTCTAACATTTAGGAATTCCAGTACTGATTTCTGTACTGATGACTCAGGGCAGATCTTGGGATCCACAGTACTATTTCCAGCACCTCTGACATTTATTTTTTTGAGTCAAAATCGTTTACAGACAGTCTATAGCTAAGGAGCAAAGCAAGAAAAAGTCTCTTATAATCTCACTTCCCAAATTCAAAACAGAAGCAAGATCATACACTTTATCCACACAGTTTGTCAGAAAACATACGCCTCACAGCGAAAAGCTCTTCCTCCTGTGTCCTAGCAGATCAGGGTTCTTTATACAATAAATGATAAAAACATTTTGTTATTTTCTTCTAAATATAATATTGGGAACAATGAAAATGGTTATTAAAATGCATACTGAGCTAATCTTACTGCAGACAGCCCTTTCTGAAATGGATAATTTGAAAAATCATGTTACAAAACACAAATCAAATGATCCATAATATTTTTCCTTATTATCCCACCTCAGATCATGAGAATTTCAGCTGTTCTTAAGCTGGAAGTCTAGACTTTATATTTCCTGAAGGAAAATCTGAGATGAGGAAGAATGCTGTAAAGATCTGCTAATAAAGATATCATACTCAGGAAAGCAGATAAAATAAGTGTCACTGGTGTAGACATTTGGTTTATTAACTGCAGAACTCAGTCTTAAGGCTCATCTGAATTTTGCCTCCAAATTTGTCTTGCTTCTATGGATATCAAATTGCCCAGCTGGCTCTAGCCTCACCTGAAACTTCTGGGTAGCCCTGTGGTCCTAAAAATTCAGAAAAACAAAACCAAAAATCCCATAGGCATCTCTGAAATTCATTGGCTGCATTGCAATACCCCACTTTCGTTTGTAAAAATCCATGAACTCAAACACTGCAGAAATGGAAGCAGCATTAGAGAAACCACTCTGTGTTGACACACAGCACACAAAAGATTTCTAAAGCATTGCTGTAAGGTGATAGAAAAGTAAATAACAAACATCCTCAAGGGTTCTTCCCAAGTGAATTGGCTCCATAGCTTTCTGTTCCTGCTCTCAGAGAGAGATGAAAAAAATTCCTTCAGAAGTAGCACCGTTTTCTCACTATGAAGATCTGTTTCATGAATTAGAAAGGTAAATAAATTCCACATTTTAAAAGTAAAAAAACCACCAGTGCCTTCCAGGATTTTCTCTACTGTTTCTTCTTAATCCATGCACTGCTCGTTGCCACTTTTTCCAGAAGTTTCATGGGAATCATGGTGTCACGTAACAGTAGAAATACATGATCTTCAGCTTTCTCAATTCCAAAAAATAACTAAGGCATGAGTCTGGAGAAATAGTCCCCAAAAACAATATTTAAAATTGGTGGTGGCTCTTAGCTGTTCAGTAACTTACAAGTTTATTTATGGAAGCCCATGCTAAGTTACTAAAGTTGATATTCAAAAAGCAAGCATCTGGTTTCCATCTGTCCTCATGGGAACCACGAAAGGACTTCAACAGAAAAATAAAATACTGGGGTGCAAAAGAGCAAGGTCTCTGGGAGGAAGGGATAAATATCATAACGAAATAATTCTTAACTATAAAACACATTTAATGTTTCTTAAATATATATATATATATATATGAAGAAAGAAAACATTAAATGGAAGGTAAAATCATATGTTATAAAAGGAGAATTTTTTAGTCATATGTAATAGGAAAAAATGAACAAAACATCTACAAATGGTATTTTAAAAATTGTGAAATGAAATTATAACTTTCATGCTAACCAACAAAACCGGTGTCCAGAGCTAATCAGTTTTAAAGACATTACCTGAACACACTTCCCAGCAATGGAAACGTTGAGAACCTCCAGCTGCGTACAGCAGGCAACCAAAGTTTTATCTATTTGTATTTAAGCAATCTCCAAACAAAGTGGACTTTTAATTATGACAGCTATAATACCAATTCCTTCAGTAACAAACGAGTGAATATATAAAAAACAGCATGTGATGTAGCCTTACACATGAAGAAAGGAAGCTTTTATTCTCCCCTCTTCAAGTATTGCACTGACATTCGGTTACAAAACAGCTAATTTGGTTTTTCAATCAAGATACATGCACAACTGCCTCTATAAACATGCCCCTTTAAGATGTGAATTAAATATGCCTTCCAGGCAAGTTACTTCTTGCACCTTAATTTCCTTCTCTTCATTTTTTCCATTCTGCACTAAAAATAGGGAAAGTCAAATAAAAACCTGAAGGGAGTTGTACCAAATTAAAATACCTATGATAAGGAAGTTGATCATAAAGACTTCTCACTTGTCTTTGTTGTGTATTTATGTAGATATATATATATATATGCAGATATAAAAGCTACAGCTATCTAAGTTTTACTTGCAAATAGCAATTGCTCTGTTCATTTTATTTAGTCTCTCACAAGCGAGTTGCATAGAAATCGCCATTGTGAGGCTGGTAGTGTACCCAGTAATTTTTTCCCATCTTGCCTTTATTTTTACTTCTCACTAAAGTCTCCATAAGCATGTTTACTTCCACATATTTGAAATCACATAAAACTGTATCAAATTATAACCAATGAAGGGTAAAGCAGGCATCCATAGATGAAAGTAGAGTACTTCCTACCATTTATCACAAAGGTTAGTAAGTATTACCACAAAAAAAAGCACCAAGTGGAAATATATTCAGGTTCCTATACTACCTTCACCAAACATGGACACTGCAAAAGCCATTAGCTCAAGCTGTAACACTCAGTTTTCCTGGCACTCACTAATCACTGTTTTCCTTTAAAATGGCAAAAAACTGGGGCATTATCTAGACATTTATATATGCTTTTAGGACTAACTTCAGCATTCTCGCACTGTAGCTATCAATTAGCAGAAGTTTTGTTTTTTTTTTTAATTTATTTTTTAAGAAGTTGTCTTAAGTTTTCTTATCAGTGGTATTGACAAATAATTTAGAGACCAATGCCGTTTCACATTCACAGCTTCTCTTTAATCTTGGAGAGGAGCAATAATGTCTCAGAATACTCTATGTAGTTTTGAGAGAAGAGGTAGGAATAGAAGAATGTAATTATGGAAATCCCTCAGTATTAAAATCTTAGCTCACCACCCCATTTATAGCCACAAGCCATTCTTCCCATGGGCAAGCAGTATCTGCAGCTAGCGTGAGTCTATCCAACTCTGCAAAGCACTTTTTTCCAGACTAAAAAGAATAAACAAACCAACAAAGCAAATCCCTCACAGGCAGGAGAGCTGGGAGTGCACTGCCCATGGCTTTGGTTTCATGAGATCCAAGCAAAATTAGAAACAGCTGAGCCCATGGGACTGCAGAGAAGCACCACCTCAAGACAGGACATCCGTCCCACTCCCAGATACTGGGGCTGAGGCTATTTCTTTGATCTCTGATTGTCTGATCCCAACTCAGCCTTCAGCTGTCAGGTAGCAGGCAAACCCATGAGTCAGTTCCTGGGCAAGGTAGGAAGGGTGAGAACAGGAGACGACTGGGTTAACTCATGATTAATTCAATTTTTAAATCACAGCAGCCATCTCTGTGCCCAACAAGGCAAGTTACTGCCTGAATGGGACACACCTGCTGTTTCTTTCTGATATCTGATATTAACCTCACCAATTGATTTAAAATGACAGGCAAAAGTGGGTCAAACCTCACTCATGGTTTCCTGCAGTTGTGACTCAGTGGACTCCTGGAAAGTGAGGCATTTCCAAATGACCTGCTTGCCTTGTTAAAAACCCAAAAAATAATGACACACTAATGTGTATGATTCCACTGGTGGGTTGTTTCATCAAGAAACTCTTAATGCCAACTTTACAAGTTTCACTGGAGAAAATGCCCCAGGCATGAACCACACCATAAGATAATCCTTTCTTCAGAGGCTGAGCAAAAGGAATCGCTCATTAAGAACAGCTAAAGACCAAAGCACAGCAGGACAACAGACAAAAAAAGAATCAGCAAGCAGGGCTGAAACTGTACCCTCTCAGAAAAGAGAGCGTTCACACACAAATTCAACTACATGTCTTGTAATGTTGTGTACCACCACCACCACCCATGACGTTCCTCAGACTACAGCCATGTCCTTTTTTTTTTTTTTAATTTTATTTTCATACTCTCTGACAGGGATGTTCCTTTTCTTATTGAAAGGAAGGATAACTTGTTCAGAAAGGTAGCAGAAACTGGTGAGGCAATATTGATATGGGGCTCAACCAACACTCACTGTAGAACTGCGTTGCTGAAGGAAGGCACAGCAGCAATCAGCAGGGTACAATGGCGGTTATTTTGCTCTTCCTGCTTCAGTTCCAACAATGAGCATGTGAGCATTCCGCTCCACTTTTCCAACCTCTCCCAGAACATAGCCCCATGCCCTAAGAGCAATATGCTGAAATTCAAGAAGTTTTAGGAACAAGCAGATTGGCCCAATCTATAGTGGTAAATGCAGTTCACAAAGGGAAGCTGCAATTTTGTACAACTGCACTACCACTTTGGGAACCACCTCTGACACCAAGCTGCAGTATTTTCATCTGTGTAACTCAAGGGCTGACTGAAAAAAAAAAAAAAAAAGAAAAAATCCATCATTCAGCAGCAGAGAGATTTTGCTGCAGGTACCCAATAGACATGTGCCAAAGTCAACTATTTACCAAACCAGCAGAATTCCAGGAACTGGACAGTGTTGTACTTCACTTTTATCTACACTAAAACCGAACACCCTTCCCCAACCAACATCCAATGCACAGTTCAGCTTTGTGAAACAGTGGGTATTTTACCTTGCTCTATTTCACTGCTTTTTGTACCTTAACTCTGCGCATTTTCTAATGATTTACTCGCAGCATCAACTTATTAACCAAAAACAGGTTCAGATCTTCTACTAATAGTGTTGTTATGCCTCCTAAGATTCCCCCTAGTAGTAGGTTCCAAAATACTTTATAAAAAAAAAAGAAAAAAAAAGTTGTTTTAAACAAGTGCTAGCAAATAGTCATTATTTGAAGTAATGCAATCTCATTGCAATTTTTTTCAAGAAACTTTCATCACAACATACTTCAACCAAAAGTACTGCTGGCCTCTGAAAGGCCTGGTATGCCACATTAGCTGCTACTGACTGCTTCCACAGTGTCATTCAGCTTATTTTTTAAAATTCCAGCAATATGTAATGGAGTAAGTGGAAGTGTAGGAACAAAAATAACGTAGGACCTGACACAAAAAGTACCCTCAGTCAACTAGAAGAGAGAGAAAAAAGGCTGGTCAGGTTTATTTTTAATAGAAAACTATTAACAAAACTGAAGTTCAAGGAGTAGCTAGACATCATACAATGTGGAAGAGGTGACATGAGGTTGGCAAAGATCTCTGCTACTCAAGTAATTACCAACTGGTATGTTTTCTGAAATGCTATAAATCAAGATATTTCAAGTTACAGTAGTGTATCTTCAAATGAAGGCCATTTAACTCCAAGCACTTTGCCAAACTCCTTACATGGTTTTAGCCTCCAAACATCTGCTATCATAATGATTAATTCTCCTTTTTAAAAAAAAAAAAAAAAAAGAAGAAGCTTCCTTACCTTTGCAAAGTCATATTCAGATTGCCTGTACATGCCTTGATCTTGTTTTGTGCTTCTAGATGAGTCATCCCGTCTGTACTTATCCCATCAATGGTGAGAACCACGTCACCGATCCCCACGTGTGCTCGGGCTGCTTTTCCACCGTCGTTAAGCTGAAATGCCACAAGAAGGGCAAATGAGAGACTTAAATACGTTATGCTTATATTCTCTGAACAAAGGAAAATAACTTATATGATGTTTGGTCATAAAAAATGGAAAAAGTTTGAGTTTCTTCTCTATAAGCTTGTTTTTGTGGATGTTGCAGTATATGTACCATCTTTTCGGTGAAGCATTGTTTATAAATTCATGTTTTTATTTCATGTTAATGACAGGAAAAGCACTGCATGGTATTATCTATTTTTCAAAACCACACTCCTCATTGACTGGATGACAGCTATGCACATTCACCTAGAAAGGCAAGCAGGGATAGGCTCATAAAATTTCCTGGTTGCAGGCTTCAGTCTATTATCTCTTCACATCTGAGATTTCTCACATGGGTGAAAGAAAGGCTGTAAGTCAGGTTTTTCAATTCTAGTTTTTCAATCTAATCCATCTCCTCAAAGTTTATGCATTTGTCAATAGTTGGTTATACATATGAAAGTCTTTATTAACGGTGAAGCTATATTTCCCCCCAAGATGCAACTACAAGAAAGTCAAAAGTTCAGCATTACAGACAGGCCAGTTACAGAATTTTGTTTTGATTCATTCTTGGTTCATAGCTGCAGTGACCCGCAGTATATTCAAAACAGAATAAGAAAGGCTTCTTGAAACTCTTTGATCAAGGTCACTGCTGAAGTTCAGCTCAGCTGCCTTTGGTCCACTTTAATGAAGCACTCTAACAACAAAAACTTTTGTAAAGATCATGTTACTGACTCTGACTGAACAATAAATTAACCTTTTCATCTGATGCCACCAGCTTTATTCCCAAGGACACACACACACACACACACACACACACACACAAAAAAAAAAAAAAACAAAACAAAACAACAGCAATCCATGGTAAGATTTACATACTGATTTATACTCATGGTCCTCAATCTGTTGAGCACTTTGTAACTAGCTATTGAAAACAGTCCCACATGGTGCAAATTCCCTCTTTGTACTCATATTTCTCTCTTACAGCAGACAAGCTTTTACTTTTTGGCCGTGTATGTAAAACCCCACGTCTACTTTGCATGCAAGTATGAGTCGGTTTCTTGAAGAAATCACTACTTCTAGGGAGGTACTGCAAGTAACACAATTACTTTGTCTTCATTTCCAAAACTATGGCCCAAAGAGAACTCCAATTGCTGTAAATCAAGCAGCTGCCAAAGGGAAAGCAAAATGAAGGCCCTCATCTGAGTTGCCTGCGGTCTCTCCTGTACTGCATCCAGCAGCTATCAGGAAGTTACGCCTTTCAACAATGACAAATCACTAATCTACCCCTCATTTACTTTTCCAACAAGAGAAACAAGGCTAGCTCTTGAAATCAGTCTGTGGCAAGGGGATACAAACACATTGAATATGAGAGACTCACTTTTTGTATTTGTATACGAACAGTGACACAAGGAAGAATGTCACCTCTTAATAAACCCGTGGGAAGTACACCATCAGCCTATCAGATGTGGTTATGGCTTTCCTAAAATCTCAGGGATGATGCACAACAGCTAGGATGTACATCTGACAGCATCTGAAGACACTTTTGCATAATGCTACAAGGAAAATGCAAATGCAATAGCCCCCAGACCTCTTAATTTGACAACATTCACTGAAAGCAGAAGCTTTTACATTTGGTGGGCCGCAGCTCACACTTTCCCACATCAGTCTCTATCACACAGATATTTGAAGTAGCGATCATCAGCCACTCAAAACATTAGTCAAAAACTCAAATAAAACCTGATAAATCTTCCAGTTTGGTGTTAGTTTTATGAAATGCATTATCTTTGTGAAAGGTGAAGCAGGAGAAGTAGGAAGACTTATAATCTCCTAAGGTTCAAAAGAGCAGTTTGTCCCTCACCGTGACAGGTCAACACAATTATTTTACCCGGAGATGAAACTGAAGTATGCTAACAAATGGAAGGCAGCAGAGCAAGTTTCACGCAAGCAAGACTAGGAGAAAAAAGGAAAAAAATGATGCTCTTATTTTTGAAAGCTTCTGGACTTGCTACATTACTCAGAATTATGATTTCTGTGGTAAAACAATTTCCAAAAGGCTTCAACATCAAACTCAGAATTTCTCCAAAAAAATTGGTGTTCAGACACAACTTTCAGTGAAGAGACCTAATGACGATAAAACCCAGTTCAGGGAATCCCATTAGCATGCAGAAAGCTATGACCAACATAGTTATTTATAGAGAAGATCCTTAAATCTTGGCGGGGGGAAAACCACAGTAAACAGTTCTCTAAATCGCTACATTACAGCAGGCTGACATTTGTCAGCAACGTCTGCAAAAGGGAATGGAACGTCAGGGCATTAAAAGCTAAAGGTCAGAAGGATCACCATGCCTAGTAGCTGGACTGCTGAAGTTAATAAAAATCCAGCTTTCTCAGAATATACGTAAATGGGCATAATCCACATATGATGTAATTGGTGATGAAAAGAGCAACCTAGAAGCATGTAAGCAGCAAAACATCAAAAAGCAGGCTTCAGAGTGAATATTTCCATTGGGGAGGCGTGCTTATGATCTGGAAAAGTGTAAAGTAAAACAAAAAGAACACTTTTTTTTTTTGTCTAATTACAGTGCCAACACATAACAAAACAGAGTCAGAGTGATATTTGAAGAGGCCACTCTTAAATATTCCTCGTCTTGTAACGAAGTTCTCTGTATGCCTTAATGAGAGGGAGCTGCAAAATTGTTTTTCAGAAGTGAGCCCTGGGCAAAAATTCATTAAAAATGTCACTGAGAAGTCCATCTTGGGAAGAAAGCAGCACGTTCCAGAAAGCAAGGTAAGCTTCTGTCTGTGTCCATGAGACCTGGTGGGCAGGCAAGGAATCGAATCTGCCTTAGAGATGAAGAGATCACAGACACGACTGAATTAACAAATTACTGGACTGTTAATGGCTGAACCATGCAGGCAGAGGGATGCCAGTGCACTAATCTCCTTATCTAGACAGAGTGGATAAAACTTCCAAATAGCACTCACTGATTTGGGATCAGAGATCTGACTAATGAGAGGAGAGGTTGGTACTTCTAGGAAATCTCAGCTCAGCATGACTCTGCCCTGGCAGTGCCCGCCAGCATCCCTGGTTCATCAAGCATCTGTTCATCTCATACTGAAGCTACAGAGCAAGCTTTGCCACAGATACTGAAAAGAGCAATATACTCAGAGCATACAGAGCATCAACAGATACCTAAATAAAAATAAACATCTACACTGAATACATCAGTAGGAACTCAAACACTGAAAGAGTTATGGACTGCAGATGTATTTTTACTTCCAGGAACCTCAGTTTTGACATCTCTTTATTTCTCTAACAGCACATTACCATTACAAACAGTAAGTTCATACACATATTGAGATTTGTGTACATATTACTGTGTAAGTACCCAAACCAAAAATAAATCGAAGATTCCCTACATATTCCTCACCACTAACTCCAATTATTTCTGTTTTTAAACTCAGAACTTGAAAAAATCCAACTGATATTGAAATTCTACAAAAAAATAACATAAAAATATAGGTGCTAATATATAAGAAAACCTGGAGCGCTATTCATAAATCATATCTACTTTTACACAGCACTTGTCTTGTATGAGTGGTTTGGTCTTTATACCGCACATTTAACTTTAGCTATGAAGTTAGTAAAATGAGCCTGCATCAGTCAGAGGTGAACTACAGTGTTACATATGCTTAAAGACCAAAATACCAATAGACTGATGGGCAAAGAGCCAAAAACTAATGCAGAAATCAAACAAATTTCTAAGCAGCACAAACATCCTTGCAATCCTTTATGAATCCGTTTTTAATTCTGCATTTACAATATGAGTTTTTAAAATTTTTTAAATCAAGTATGAATTAGGGATGAAAAAAAAAAAAAGTTTAGTTTTGTTTTTGATGTTACATAGAACACTTCTAAAACCATGAAACTGCCAATATTTGCTCCTACTGAGCTCCATTTCCATATTCTTTGGGAAGTAAGGAGGCAAGCAGGAGAGACATTTCATGACCAGGCACCTGCCGAGGCCAATCATCCCCACAGCCCTGGCAGCAAACCTCCTCTCAGCCTCACAGCAGCCCCCAGCTCTGTGGTTGAAAGTCAAAACCCAGTCTATGCCATCCACACTCTGGACACTTTCTAATAAACACTTATAAAATCATCCATCTAATATTAGACTTCAGCTTTGTTTGATCTCCAAGTTCTTTTCATTGCTGTTGTTTTTAAACAGCAGAATTTCCAAGCTGCAAACATTGTTCTAATCTACGTTCCAAACTAAGATAAAACAAAAGTAAACTAGTTCTTGATCCAGGATGAACTTCAAAGGCAGTGGAAAGTAATCCCAGCACAGTTCTACCCTTCCAATTTCTAAAAGCAAGCAGGCCAAATCACACTGCAATAAAGCCACTTTGTTGAGCTAAATTTTAGCTCATCTTTTATCATTTGTTTTTTTAATAAACAGCATTTAAAAAAATAAAAAAGGAGATGAGAGGGAGAAAAATAAAAGTACCTCTTTTGCTTTCCAGAGATATTTTAAGATAATATTCTTTTCAGGAAAATTGTATGTGCACACATACATGCACACCTATCTCTAAATCAATGCAATTTGTAGTTTAACTCATTCCTAATTAGCTTATAACCATTTGTTTTCCCTCACATGACTATGAAGAAAGCTTGACAAACATCTCTCATTTGGGCCATCCTGTTACTTAGCTTTTATGCAGTAACAAATGAAATACCTAGACTACAGTTATCCATAAGACAAAGGGCTATATACAAAGATGGATGCTGCCTTTTGTCTTTCCTATACTACCTGCCCTGAATCAACTGTAGCTACCAGCAGCTTGCCTGGTGCTGCATCACAACCACTTTGCCAGAGACTATTTTGTAGTCCAACAGCAAATAATGCTTTCCCTGATGATGCAAAAAAGCCTTCAACATCAGATGTAACTTCCACACTCCTAGAATGGAATTGTTTACTCTGAAATTAAAACTTTAAGGGTTCTCTCCAGTTTGATTTTTATCTTTCCAGCACTTCTAATGCACTTTTGCCTATAGCAATTCAAGAACTGCATAAACACAACACAAGTCAACCAGACAACGACCATTAATTACTACCATTCCTGCTTCCCTTTCGGCCTACACCCTTACTTACATTAGAATATTGAAACAAAACACATGAAAAACAAGCAGCATACACACTTACAGAATTAACGTTACAGGAGAACTTTATCTGTTTGATTTGTTTGTGGCTTTGCAATCTCTTCATCAGATATCATCCTGCTTTTGCACATAGCAGTCCCAGCCACAGGGGCTCTCTCTCTCTGCTGTAACACACGCAGACACTACCATTTACACTGTGACCTGTTACTCTGTTGTTGATTGCTGACCCTGCTTCACCTGGGCAAAGCACGATGTAGCAGCAGCATTTAACAGCATGCTCTCACATGCACACAGAGCTCCAAGCATGCTCAGAAGCAGCCCTTTTGTGGTTTACTGAAAACTCAGGGAATAGACCCTTGTCCCACACAAAGAAACCCAAAGATACAGCAGCACATCACCCTGCGATCCAACATGCAAACCTTTGAGTACAAACAGCTCAGTGCTGTGCTCCAGCCAGCCCTAACTAGTGCAGCAGCTTGTCCAAGCTGTTTCTCCCCTGCAAATCAGAAACAAAAACCCCACCTAAACTCAGGCCTTCTAAAAGGCTTTAGAATCTACATTACCACTTCTTCATGAAAAAAAAGAAAAAAAAAAAAGTTTCTGAAAGAGTCACGGGAGCACCTGCTCTTTGTGGCAAATGAGCTTCTTCAGCTCTCACTGGAAACTGAGAGCTGGATCGTATTCCTCACAGCCTTTACTACTGCCGTATTATTCACATAGCCAACAGATTAGCCAGCCAGCCTTCGTACTTGCTTCCAAATCAAGAACGTACATGGCAGTTTTAAAGTCCAGATCAAATTTATACAGCTGAGGTATAAGTGCTCTAATACAGGGTTTGCAGTGGAAACCGCTGACACAACTGATTACAAAAGGGGTTACGAGGCGGCCCTATAACTACGCTGAAGACTTTCCCCAAAGCAACCAGAGCTTAGGTTGAAAAGAAAAAACTTCAATTCCTAGAGCATTTTGCTGTGGCCCATTTCTTCCATTACCAGGAAGCCCTGTCCTCGCCTCTCCCTCTGCCCTGTGCTCCCATCATTTGTGTTCGTCTCCCTGCAGCCCTAGGAGTGCTCCCAGACTAACGCTGCAGTCTGAGGTGAACACATCATGCCAACCATCACTGAAGACAATACATAAAGCAAAGCATCAACTGTACTTCTCAGCCTTATTCTGCACCCCTCTGCCAGCTACCATCCCGGTGAGAGGAATACGCTGCATCCCAGCCTGTTCTCACAGGGCATCCTGCTCTTCTTCAGCCCTTCTCCTCAGCTGCAGCACAGCAGCCGTTTGGCTGAAGATTACCCAAGACAGCCCTTCAACTCACTGCAGCCCACAAAGAGAGGATGGAGGGAGCCCACAGGCACTCAAGCATTTTGCTTGGGAGCAACCCACAAAACCACTCCTCACATTTCATTCTTAGTTCTGCCATTTATCTTCAAAGGAGCACAAGGAGATAGATGGCTGCTGAAAAAAAAAAAAAAAAAAAAGAGGTGTCATCACACAGTGTAAATTACTCTCACACACGATTGAGCTGATGGCAAATAGGATCTAAAAATATTAATTAAGAGTTTAGAGAATAGGATAACTGCACAGTGTACAGGTCTTTTGAATAAGCTGTCTTCTGCTTTTCATCATCTGACACTGAACAGATTCACTTGAATGCCAGGGGATGAAACAGAAGAACAAGCCCAGAGCTTCCCTTGCTTGCTCCAGAATAGGTTGCTAATAAGCAGGCATGGTTTCCAGGTGCTGCTGCCAGAACGGTTATTAGCTGGTACCATTCCTCACTTGTCACAGCTTCACTGATGGTGGTTTCCTCACAGCCCTGATCTTTCACAAGTAGGTTTTGTCCATGCCACCTCCCTCTCTTATGACAGTTCAACTGCTGCACTGTGGCAGCTTCAGAGACAGTGCCGTCAGCTGCTTCACTTTCACAGACATGCTTAACTTCTCTAGGAAGAGGGAAGTAATTAATTAAACAAACCCAGCAATAAATTCCAACATAAATAATGTGTTTATATGTAGCCTAAAGATGTTATTCAGGTACTGAAACATAAGCTAAAATCTAGAAATATCCACTGGGATTCAAAGAACTACCAACATGAATCAAAACTTCCACCCAGTTCACAAAAGGAATAAAGAAACTCTTCTATG
Organism: Lagopus leucura; assembly: GCF_019238085.1. Taxonomy (NCBI): domain Eukaryota; kingdom Metazoa; phylum Chordata; class Aves; order Galliformes; family Phasianidae; genus Lagopus; species Lagopus leucura. The sequence goes on along the minus strand of NW_024962264.1, from coordinate 37,900,077 downwards.
GATGTGTATCTCTATGGCAAGGCTAAGTATCTGGTGTTGCTTTTCTGCACCACCAAAAGCACTGAGGAAAGCAAACAGGTCATCACTGAAATGAGACAGGTAAAACCCCTAGGCTTTCTGAATAACAAGATCCAATTAATGTTCTGATTTCGGGAAGAAATAAAGTTGCAGTGTCAGAAATCAAATTGTCAAAAGGATAAGGGCAAAATAATTCAGATATTGCAGCTACAGCTGAATTTGAAAGAAGGTGGGCAATTCCTCCAAATACTTCAATGACAGAAAATGACTTACAGCTAAGTGCTAGAATGCCTGCAGATATTTTGGAGTACAAATTAGAAGATTTTGCAAAGCCTAGTCTCAGAAGGCTCGGTTCCCATACTGTCAGTGTGCCCCAGAGCCCTTTTTATTTTAACTGGCTGGCTACTCCCTGAAGATTATTCTTCTGTTCATACAGTTTACAGAACTAATTCAGGCTTCTCCCTGGGAGAATATATGCCAGTGGGTAAAAATTACTGCCTACTTAATTTCTCAGAGAGACAGAAAGAGGAAACAGAATAAAAACATAGCTAGCAATGCTATGTAAACTTCACATGAGTGCTCTAGCTCTTGCAAGCTTTATGTCTATGGAGACTCCCTTCCAAAGATTTCTGTGCATCCAACACAAATTAATTCCACAACTGAAGCATGCAATTGCTTGGGGCTCTTGAAGAGACATCACCTTAGGAGCCACATGGTTTGCATCATAACAGGAGCTCCCAGTACACTGTTTTTACAACAGTGAGAAGCACTGCTGACTCCAAAATGCTCACAGAGGTAGCAGTCAGGGCCTTGCTCATCAAGGAGGGCAGACGGCATTCATTCCCACAGCATGAAGGCAATACACATGAAGATCCCTGCACTGCATACAGTGGTGCAAATTGTCCTTTCCCAAACAGAATTATCATCACTCATTTATAGATGATAAAATTCAACTGATTGAACATCATCTTGATTCCATATGATTTTCAAGCCTATTATTTAGTCCTAAACAATGAGACACGCCTTTCATGCATCAAATGCAACATCATTGTCCTGCATTTTCCAGGATGTCCTCTTCTACAGGAAACCAAACAGATTAACATTTTATTCTGTTAGTCCTTCCTGTAGGAAGTTGACCTGAGGGATGCAGAGGAGTCTTGCATGTTGCAGCAGTGTGAAGGAAATGCTACTCGTGAAACAATCCCACATGTGAAAGCAAAAGCAAACTGAGAAAGTAAGTGGAGAAGCATGAACTGAAACCTGACCTGAAAGAAATAGCCCTTCACTAGTGGCAAGAAAACGCTACTACAAATTAGATATCTCATGATCTGCTGCTTCACTTTCACAGGCATGCACAAACACATAGGGAAGTCTTGTTTCAAAGACAATATAATTTAGATAATGATAAGCTGTACCACGTAAGTAAAGAGGAAAACAGAGGCAAGTTCAAACACTGTCAGTCTATCTAATGGGTAGAATCTGTACAGGGAGAACAGCTCACCTGAACATTATCTCAAACCAAAATTCTACTGGAATTTCTGCAGAAGTCCACTTTCAAAGCTAAACCCATACGCTGCTATGGGAATCACCACATTTAGGTACATTTAGGAGTCACATGTGAAAAAAAGTGAATTTATTCACAGTTAGTGACATAAGTCCTGACCAGGAGAGGCAAAGTAGATGTGAGGAATATAAATGGGACTGGAAGATCAATATATTTTTATTAAATGTAAGAAGAGATCGCTTTAGAGGATGAAGGAGAAGGGTGAATCAATTCAACAGACAGTGAAGGAAGTCTTGTGGCAACCATATCAAATAGGACTTGGGGAGCACCCCAGACCAAAAGGGAGGAAATTGTGCTAGCGAGAAACAGGAAGGAAGGGACTGGCTGGCAAGTTTTGCAACAGGTCAGAGAATCCATGACCAGTCCTGCAAATATCGCAAATGAAAGGCAGCAACTTTTCAATGTAGCTTCAAAGAAGAGAAGATATACTGCATCACCATCACATAGGTGATTTTGTTTTCTTTTTTTAAATATTACCTATGCCAGAACAACAAAACGATTCCTACATGTATTAAAGCAAGAGACAGAGAACTTCCAGGATTTGTCAAGCAAAAACTTCTAGCACAAAGAAATAAAAGAGAAATAGGAGACATTAAAAGCTAGTGGATATCTAGCTTTTTATACATCAAGGGAATATTAGAGCAGACATTTACTTTTAGACAGACACTTATTGACTGAAAACCCAAAGTATTGCAGAAAGAAGTCCAATAAAAACCCTCAGAAAACAAGAAACACATTTTAAAGGAGTTGTATATTGCTTAATAAATTCATACCAGCTGTTTACAGCTAAGACACAAAAGTCCTTCCCACAAGCTAAAAAAGCTCATGAGCACATATAACAATTTCAAATTTAATTTTGCATTTGTAGATTCCATACATATATACACAAACAACACGGCTTTAGTTTACTTGACTTTAAACGTGACTTTTACATTACTTCAGTTTACACAGATCCAGGTGCATGGGGTTGTTTTTAAAGCAATGTATACTTTACAATAGAAAGTGTTGCACACACGCACACCCTTTATAGTTTGTTTCATCATTTTTGTTGTTGTTTTTTGTTTTGTTTTGTTTTGAAAAACATAGCCACACACACAAATTTAAGGGCATTCTTCCTCTCCACTGGGGACCTGTATGAAATGGCCACATGAAGACGATCAGCTTTTCTTTTTAGGCAGTGCTTGACAAAAAGCACTTCTCCAGGGAAATTGGAAGCTATTCAGGACAAATAGTCTGACAGCAAAATGAAGACCCTCATTCTGGGTATAATTTCTTTATATTTTCCTTTACATGCCATGACCTCTGGACTCTATCCTACAAGTCAAGACACTTGAAACTCAGTTCCGGAAAAAAATCCCCCCTAAATTTTCACTGTAAAGTTTACATTGTGATCACATCTCAGGAGGATAACATTTAAATATTTCCACTCTTGAATTTTGGGAGTAGAAACAAGATCACTTTAAAAAATTCAGCGCAGATCATGGACAAATATGGGCAACAATTCCAGTCTAAACAACACAATACCAAAACTCACTCACTCTTTTCTCCAACCTGATCCAGGACAGATAATACAGAATCTTTGAAGGTGTTAGCATTTTTCCCCTCCTCCTTTTTCTGTTAAATGCAAGTAACTACAAAATAATAATAAATTGCATAGGACTCAGTGGGCTCCGTATGAGCAAGACTGTTGAAGGCAGCAGGGAGATTTTATGCACTGTACCCTCAAACAAATGAAAAAATATTTTCAAATGAACCTGGTATTTAGAACAAATCTTCAAGAAAAACTAGGTAAGTAACAGCCTCTCAAAAGCACATCTTTTCATCTACTGAGGTAAAAAATAAATGAGAAATCCAAGAAACATCTTGGGAAGCAGAGGAGTGCTGCCCTAGCAGAGCTGTGCCAACTTCATGCTCATTGCCATCTAGAGACTTACCCAAGCTGGACCTGCTACCCAGCTCAGTAGAAGATGCAGGTGCCCACTGCCTGAAGGAGGGAAAAACACCTCCCCCTGCCCACCCCATATACTGTGGTGAGATGGGGAATAGTTTCCAAAATTGATGAGGTTCCACCTTTAGTTTGAGAACATAGTAAAATACAAAGTAGAAATATTTCAGTCCTTCTTCCTCTCCCCCTGTCCAACTACCACTAGCCAGGATATGATGCACTGCTCAAAGGCTATCAAGGAATAGTCACCAAAAGAACAAAAAAGATCTGATGGTTCCCCACTCAAGACCATCATTAAACAGCAATGCCATGCCTGCTCTTGTAGGTGGAAAGCAAAAATAAATACACGTACGGAGGCAGAAAGTGAGATACAACATGCAGCCAGTGACCTTTGGCAAGCTACGTCTAACTGCCACGTGAGCTAGTGACATCAAGGATCACAACATTCTGATCCTAAAATGCATTGTTTGCATATTTGCAAATTGGTTTAATGAACCAATTTTAGGAGCAGGCTTTTTCCACATCTATATGACGTTCTTATGCAGTCACTTTCTAAAAGCCAAATGGGTTCAGCAAGGCAATTAAAAAAAAAAAGATACAGAAGGTTATGAGGTCTTCACACAGCCATTCATCATGTCTTCCTCAAAATTAACAGCTTCATACATTCCTTTCCAGCCACCTATTAGGAGGCATCAGATAACTTCTAATTACGCAAGCCACCTGCCTGGCCACCGCAAAGGCTGAGCAGTCTGGAAGTGTTTAATACCTCTCCCCGTGTTCAGTTACAACCTGCATCTCAAGTCCAGGGGCAGGATGGCTTTCCCAGGCAGAAATGGCTTCTCTGCCTCCTGAGCCGCTAGATTTAAATGGCAACATAGCACAGTTACAGCATACCTAAACATAGTTTTGATGCTGACAACATAGGATTTTCCATGCATTAACAGAAACATGTTGTGATAAGACTTTTGAAGAAATAGAATCATATGGTACATAGACATATAAACATATAAACACTGAAATGGCTATAAAAATATTAATTCCTTACTCGAATTTTATACTGGAATTATTTTGTTGTTGAGAAGAAACTTACACATACTAAAATAATTCAAGTTAACCTGGAACAACTACAGGTAAACTAAGCTGCTACTAGTATCAGCAGAAGTCTTGCAACTGGTTACAAGTAGCAGTGAATCCTGAACAAGAACAGCAATAACACTGATAGAAATGTTTTTTCACCTTCTTCCAGTTTCAGGGGCAATAACCGCACCTAAATCTCTTTGGGCAGTAACTGGTGAAGAATGCAATGCTCCTTTATGCACACGTTTTCATCTCTGGGAACAATGCTACAAGCCACCAATGCACAACCACATGGCCACAGGAAGTGAACGAGAGTATGAACTTCTCAACTAGAAACAAAGAATGTGCTACTAAAATAACTATTTAGTTTAACAGGCTTGAGATGCCACAGATGAAATACAATTCATGCCTCAGAACCTCACTATCCCAGTTTCCTCACAGAATACAGACTACTCTGCCTTCTGAGCACAGAGATGAACAGAAGCAAACTGCACAGAGAACAAGCAAAACTGATGTGAGCTGAAGACGGAAAACAAATAAAGCTGGAGACCTTGCAAATAAAACATCTCTGAAGCATCCCTTCATTCCCACTCATAGACAAGGTGAGGGGATACTAGGCTTGTGTGGATTTAGAGCATTTTCTTTTTTTTTTTTTTCTCCGTATTCACATAAAAGTATCTTGTGACTCAGCAGAGTAATTTGGCTGAATTAATACACTGATCATCCATCTTGCAACATGTAAATTACTTGGAATGTGAACTGAAATGGAATTTATGACTTTAAACCAAAGTCCAATCCCTTATTACAAGAAAACTCATGTAACTGGAGGTCTCTGTTGCAAGGGAAGGATTTGAGGGGTAAGCTCCTACAGAAATGCAGACGAAATGTGTCTGAACACACTCCCTGAAACCAATACACCACAATGTAGCCCGAGTCCGAAATCTTGGTCACAGAAGTGACAACAATCCTCAATAGATCTGGTTCTGACCGATTAACTGTACACTTAATGCCCCCCCCCCCCCCAGTCCAAGAACCCTTGGGCCCCTCCTACCCAAACTACAGTCTTGAGACTACACATGAAAATAAGAGAGAGCCTTCCTACAGAGCAGGCCCCGGTTCATTCTGTGGAGCAACGAGCTGAATTGCCCCTGTTGCTTTCAGGCATTATTCTTCTCTTGAGGACAAAGAGGGCTTCAGCCTCCCATTTATAGGAACTCCTTACTACCATGAAATTTACTACATGTTTAATTACCTCTGAAGGACATCTCTCAATAACTAAACATGCCAGAGGATAGAACAGCACTGGCAGCATAGTATTCTGCTGCTGTGGTTCAAGCTGAAGAGCACGACACCCCTATGTTAACAGCAGAGGCACTTACATTGCAAGCCCTTCAGATGCATAAGGAAACCAAGTACACCTCTTCAACCTGCTGTACATAATTGCAGCAAGGAAACCCAAGCTTTGAGAACTGAGAGCAGATAAAGTGCAGATATAATGACAGGAGCACAAGAAGTGTACCAAGGGAGCAAGTTTCCTCCACATTCCAATTAAATTGAGAGGAAGGAGAATGTCTTTTCTGAATAAACAAAACTTAAAGCAGAACATGATCTTCCCCTTTTTCCTCCAGAGCAGACAAAGCTACTGACGCAAACAAAATAAAAGTAGCAAGCAGATACACGAAAATTCTGGTGCAACTGAAAGTTTGAATTCAAGCATCAGAAGGCATGGTGGTTAACCTGTCCAAGGTTTCACCAGATGTCCCTGCAGCTCAGTTCCTGTCACCAGCACTTACTAAATATGAGGTACAGCACTCAGTGAACACAAAATAGCTGTCACTCCCCTCGCTGCAGCAAAAAAAGCCAGGTTTTCATCAGCCTCAAGACAGGACTGACTCAGTACTCAACAGCCTGAGCTGCAGCTGGAGCAGCACTGACAAGTACAATCTGTCGGAAAGCAAAGCAGCTCAACACACCCATAGGAGCCTGAGAGAAGAACGGGATCTATATGTGCGCAACCCAGACCACTGCATACAAATAGGCATACAGGAAGATGAAGAAAAGAACACTCTTAAAGGAAATAAGTATTTGTAAACGAAGCATCACAAAGCTGCACTGCAGGGCATCTCCCTTTAAATCTGAAGCTATCTCAAGCCAGGAAGAAGGGAAAGTTGATTTCCCAGCACAGGTGCAGAAATTCACATTGTTGGGGTTGGATTAGGCAAACATCACCAAAACAAAACAAGAATGTGCTAACCTCCAGTTTACAAAATTAACTTTGAAGTTTTTAATAGCAAAAAGCCCTGCAGTTACTCATAATTCACCCAGAATCCTAATTCTGGGGATCCTAATAGTAAAGCTGACCATCTCACATGGCTGTAACAAAGTATGGCTTTCTGCTGTTTTAGCACAGCACGTGAACAGATGAGCAGGGGCATATGGGCTGGGAAGAACACAGGGTCAGTGCATGGCAGGGCTGTGGCAGAACAGACAGACTGCAGACCGCCCTCCTACACAGGGTTATTATTAGAGATGGGTTTTAGAGCTCACTAAACCATACCAGCCCACTAATGACACTTGCAACCTCAGAGGAAGCTCCCACCTCCTAAACTAGAAGAGAGTTTGGCGTAACACTGAGAAAGATGCAAATGCAAATCCCCACAGAAGAAATCCTAGGCAAGCTCTGAGTTTCTGAGACACACGGTTTGAAGAACTTAGCATTAGCCTTACAGCCAAATGGATCTGTTCCCTGAAGGAAAATACTGCTAGGTATTTTTCCACTCATTTGATCTCTTTTTTTTAGTTGGTAGAATGAAAACTTTACTAGCACAAGCACCCTCTGATTTAAACTCTGCACGATTATATATTTTTAAGTATTAGTTTCTAATTTGAGGACATTTAAGCATGGCCACCTAAAAATTTTATTTCAGTCAAATGCCATTTTAGTTGTATGGAACATCTGCAAATAAAAATAAACAGTCTCTAACTTAATATAGAGATACCTTGGGGGGAAAGCAACAAGAACATCAATCTACAGGCGCATACAGCACAAGAAACAAGCTCTCCTCTAGAGCTGTCACTCTGTTTCAGTTCTAAAAAACCAACAAAAGGTCTAACCCAAAAAACCATGGGAACACAGCAGCAAACCAGACCTAGCAACATCAGGGAGCCCCCAGGAGAGACACACGTGCCCCTGGAGCTACGTGTTGGACAGTGAGCTCCAACTTTGGTATGGGCTGCTCAGCAAGGGGCTAAACTTTCCCCGCATACTCTGGGGAGATGAATGCAAGTTATTTAAAACCCTAGCACATTGAGCTGGCACGTCATGTCAATACACTGCCTGGGGATTACATTACAGTTCTGCTTGACAGTGAACTTTTAGGTCCGTTTCCAGCCCTCTGGTGAAACAAAGCAGGCTGCCAGGCTCCATTTCTGAGAATGACAACTTTTAGTTTACTCTTCTGCCAAATATGAATGTGCAGATCCAGATGCATCCCAAGTAGAAAGCGCAAGAGTTGTTTGTTAAGAGTCTTGGGTTCAAGACGTTACTACGGACAAATGAAATTCAGTTGCAAACTCACTATATTTACGGTGCTCCACGTTCTCTCACAATTTAGATCTGTCTATAAACATTTTAATATTTTGTAGAATGCGTCCCTTCCTCCCCCGGTTTACAAACACTCCTCGGATTTATAGCTTGGGCCTTCACATCTTTCCAGCAGTCAGCAAAATTTTCTTTAAAGCAGAACTAAGGAAAGCATCAATTGCTTCAGCAGTACAGGAAAGTATGGGTGGGAGGCAGGGAGTGCCAGCATGGATGTCAGAAACACAAGCATCACATGCTGTGCATAAGGTTGGGTGAGGCAGGACAGCAGGACATAGTCTAGGCAATAGACAGGCTGTCTCAAAACAGTGAAATTGCCAGCGACACTAAAGGCAGGTGTGGAAAAAGCAAAATATTGAATCATTTCAAATCACTATTGCTTCACATGTTAAGAAAACACTGTCATTTCACATTAAAAAAAGCCCTAAATAAATTACATGAAACAAACCATTATCCTGCACAATACAGCTAGTGAATAGTTCCCTTTAGAGACTACTCAGGTATTGCAAAAATCTTGGCAACAAGAGGAAAAAAAAAAAAAAAGATCAAGTATACAAAAAATATTGTTATATTTTAAAAGAGCATAGAAATAAAAAAAAAGGAGACCTTTGTCACTCATTTTTCAGCAGCATTCAGTTTGGCTCATCACTGTTCCTTTGAGAGCACAGTGAGAAGAAAAATGAGGAAGAGTCTTGAAAACACAAAAAAAAAAAACCACCAAAAACAGTTTGACAACTGTTAAATAAGCTGGTTTTCACAGTAAATTTGAGCATAATTAAACTATTATTTTTGGCCATGCTGTCGTATAGAATGGTGAGGCTGTAGTAAACTATTGCTGCATGAATGAAGTTGCCCTGTGGGATGCAGGCTGAGCCACACTCTTCCCATGGGATTGCCAAAGAACATATTTCTTTTTCTCATGAGCAAGTTTCTGGTCTTGAACCAAAGGTTGCAGTGAGCATCAAGACAAGACAAGACAGAATCTGCCTTGCAATAACTAAAAAAAAATAATAATAATAATAATAATTAAAAAAAAAAATCAATGAAGAACTTCAAGATATTTTGACAAAAGAAAATAATGGCCTTAACAAAATTTCAAAATTCATTCATAGCTCAGAACAGTTAAGTAGAAGCAAAGTAAATTTTTCAGTAAACTATCTCTCAGAAGATATAGCATCTCATCTCTCCCTCAAGGGTGTGGTTGTCACTTTTATTTTTAGCCTGGCTCTACTAATGTAAGATTTTCTTTTTTCCATGTGAAAATATTTGAGGTCTGAGGAGAGGTCCAAGCCTTAGAAAAATTGGAGAGTAGACAAGACAATACAGCTTCAGCAGTGTTCAAAACCAGCAGTGAAATGGAAGGGCAAGGCATGCTTGCAAGGCTAAAATCACCTTCTTATTTCAGTTTGTGGCAAAGCAAAAGAGCAACAAAAGTAAAAGGATAGTTAAGAAAGAGCAGCTTTAGTAGAGAAACATTTATTAACTAAAAAGCCAAAGAAATTGGAGTTCTGGGCTTAGCACAATATCTTTTTAATAAATAAACCACTTAAGTGGTTTAGCCAAGGAAAGCTGTTAGACAGGACCCTCCAGCTGCTCTCAGAAAAGGAGGTGTGCATGATTTTCCTGCAGGTACTATCATCACTCCATGCCAGAGGTGGAACCTCTGAGTTGCTTTTCATTACTTCTCACTGTTCCATCACAAAAAAGCCCTCAGCCCTATAGCAAGGCTGTGTGTCAGCATTAGGAAGGCTCAAGTGTGTGCAGAGTTAGTATTTAAGTGCACAAGCAGAGAAGAAAAGGAATAGAAGGTAAAATCATTTTGGTAATTGCTTATAGGAAAATATCCCTCCAGCCCATGCATATAGATCCCAATACTCTGGTGTTCAAGGGCTCAAAGTTCACCATCTGCTTAGGCGTTAAAGCACTACAGCAGAACTGGCTAGAACCATGTATTTGCCCACAAACAAAATTCTTCACGTAGCCCATAGAAAATATTCATTTGACTGCCAAATTAGTTCTATGCCGCGTTCTTCATTACTCTGCTGGTTTCTGAAGCCAAAATACTTAAACAGTAAGTGAGTAAAATTTTGCTGAAAACAAAAGTCCTATTCATCTCAAAAAAATATTCACTTACTACCATCAAAATATATTTTAACGTGGAAAACTTGGAGCTGTCTCAACTCTTCTTTTTTGGGAAAGTAGCCAGTGAAATCACAAGAGCGACAAATTTTCTTTTAAAGTCTTTCTAGGTTGACTGCAGTTTGACCAAAAAATTCCTGAAACTTTTAGCAGTTTTGTTTGCAGATACATGTGGGAAACATCATCAACAGCACTGCAACAAATACTGAAAGTGAAGCTGTTTTCCCAGTTTTACATAAGATTTTATTTTGGATGATGGATAACTTCCATTGCGGAAGTCTTCTAGAGCACTCTCCCACTCAGCCATATGGTGCAAGAGTGAGACTGTCCTACCCCAACGCTAGGGTAGAAGCCTGGGGATGATGCAGCACCTCAGTGCAGCTCTGTAATGCAGCAAGGACAGCAAGCACGAGCTCCATACCAAAAGACAACATACAGGAAATGCTATAGCAAATTACTGTCTGGGTGAGCCAAAGGAGGAAAGTTCAGTAGATATTAACATTTTTCCATCTGATAAAAAAAACAGACTATAAAAGGTATGAGAAACAGATTTGTCACTTCATAGCTTTCCATGTCCATCCAGCTGCCAGAAATGTTAAACTGTGCGATTCAAAAAGAAGGCATCATGCCAACTGTCATATTCTTCTATATAGAAAGTGAAGCAAATGAAGAAAGGAAAAGATATTATGGGTAGAGTTGATCTTAAAGGCAACGTATTAATCCCATTTTTCCTACAATCAGTTAGTTTAAAAAATATTCAAGAGAATTTAAACTGTACAATATAAACTCCATTCTGAGACTGAAATTCAGTTTTCAAAATAAACACATCACATGTAACAGTCAAAATTATGTCTGAGTGATAACTGTGGTGTGCTGTATTCACCTACTGGTTACACTCTACTGTAAGTCACCTCATTTTAAACAAAAGCATATGGAGACATAAGGTACATACCATAAATATTTCTCTTTCTTTCCTGAAGAAATTGAAACTGCTAATTTTCCTGTATTGCAAATCTGTATAGTTTATAGTGACTAGGACCAGCCACTAAAAATGAGCTCAGGTATTGCCTTTTAAAACATTGGAAATTTGATTAACATACTTCCTAGATAACTTACACAAGAATAACCTAAACCTCTCTGTGTATCTACTTCTCCCAATATTTGCTCAGCATCTTGCCTGCAACACACCGTTCCCGATTCCAAGGATTTCCCACTCACGCTTGTGAAAACAGCAAACAAGCAAGTACATTTTCAGGAGCAAAACATGTTTTCTCTGGCTAAAGAATTGTCCTTTTCAGGTCAGAGAAATAAGTGAAGGTAGTCCAGGAACTCCTGCAAGTTTGAGGGCTTATTCTACCTGTGCACACAGCAGTTTGATTTCATGAGTTTTTCCACACACTACCATACTCATGATGAACAAACTAGAGAAGTAAGCATATGCTCCTTTTCATTTGCTTCATATATGCTGCTGGCACAGGCAGGAGTCACCATTCTGAGTGGACACTGCCCTACTTATTTTCCTAACAGGGTCAAATTCTACTACACATGCCACAGTCTGTTTATTTCTGAATATCTCTAGCAGGCCAGCTGCTGTGCAATTCACTTCAATATATACTGAACAGCATGCACCACATCCTGATAAAGCAATTTTCAGACAACCAGCAACATTTCATTCGCTATCTAATTGATTTAAATACCTAGATTTGATACACCCTTTTCAGAAATAGATTTTACATTCTGCTTGTTTAATTACACACAATCAAGTTATAAACAAGCTGCTGTAATTTGTTTTGGGAATTAGGAGGAATAAAATGAACACTAGAAAAATATTTGGCAAAGCTCTGTGCCCTAAAGTTCTGAAATATTTATAATGCTACATGACCATAGGAGCAAGCATTGCCACCCTCATGCATTCAGAAACCATGAGTCAGGCCCTAGAAATAAGAAGTGTTTTCTAATCTCACGATTTTCATGCCAAGATACACTCTGAGGTTTCCTTGGGTTTTTAAGCTTAATTTTCTTGAATACTTCATGTAACACTAAGGGATTATTTAGACGATGTAAATTACATCCAGATTTTGATACAAGCACGGCAACGCAAAGCACTTTGGGCATAGCAGCCTCCTCTGCTCACCTCCCAGAATTTCACTGCGAAATCAAAGGAAGGCACCAGTAAAAGCAACTCTGGGTTTTTCTATTGTCTATACATAGAGCAGTCTTCCCCCCAAAGGGAAGGGTTCCAAGGGTTGCTGTTGGATCATCATTCGAGCGTGAAGGAAGACAGAAAGAGAGAGCTCAAAAACAGCTGGGGCAGTGAGCAATGTCTACCTGGGGAGATTGCTGAGGAGCTCCTCACCTATCCTCCCCTTTGCTGCCCTATTCACAGCCACATCACTACCAACTAGCGAAACAAACTTGGCTCTGTTACACTGCCACATGGAAAGGGATGGCCACAGAGATATCTTTTGAGAGATTTCAACAAACACTTCACTTCTAGGCTGCATAAATTGGTTCCTGAAAGAGCAGCTTGTTTCTCTGTGTAGAAGCATTTAATGCAACAGTACTAGCAACACAAGCCTGCCTGCTTTTATGGCTAGCAGAAACCCAGAGCTGGGCACAGTAAAGCTGGGATGGGCCACAACACAAGGCAGCCTAGTAAGGGGAGGGAAACCTGGAAAGAAAAGGATGGATACTGTCTCAGAATGCAGAATTTGTAACACTAAAAACAGAGACAAGAACTTTTAAACGAGTCACCCCTGTAAACAATTAAGGCATCTAGCACACAGGGCCCAAAGATTTCCTCATTTGTTATTCACAACTTTCTGACAAATATCTTGTGTATATTTTAATAGGGATTTAGTTTGTTTTGGTTTTGTTTGATTGTTTTAAATACCTAGCTCTTATTAATCCATTAATTCCAATCCCATCATATGCTTTTCTGAAAGCTAAACCTTGCTAAGCACCACAATTAATATCGACTACTGAATGGAAATTCTCTTAGAAGTCAAACTAAGAGCAAAAACATCTGACAGACTTATTTCAAGAGAAAGACAAGCATCACAGGCTAAGAAAGGCAGAGGGGAAAAAAACCACCACAAAAAAACCTGAAGGAAATATAGACTGTATTCTTGCAAAACTACCTTCCACTTCACAGTTAAAAATTTTTTAAAAAGCAGGTGACAAATTGGAAGGATCTAATCTGTTTGGCAGAATGTAAAAACATATGCCACTATAAACAGGTTTGAATGAGTTTGAGCAGTTCACAATTTTAAATGCCATGTTAAGTATTTCCTAGCCTGCAGTACCCATTGTTGTGTATCGCATTTCCCAGAACTGTTGCTAATATTACATAACTGTCATTGCACTTTTATCTGAATAATTTGCATGCCGCCCTTCTCAAGCCTATGCTATCCTTGAAATGCAGCAGTTACCAATAGCACGAAACTTGTCTTTATCCCCTTATTCCAGATACTTTTCCTCCATGAAAGATCACCTCTTGTAAGTCTCAGCTCTCTCCTCTAAACTCTCAGCCCCTCAAATTATCCAGAAGTTTCTTCCAAGGAACAGATCTGTGCTGTAGGATAAAGGGGGGCTTGTATTGTGCAGTCAGCAGGACAAAAGTCGAAAACCTTATTTGATAGGTTGGGGATAGCAGAGTGACAGCACAGATGAGTTTGCCTAAAATCCTTGCTTTGACTGCTGTAATCAGAGTTTCCTGTGAGCAATTTCCAGTTATTTATTCCCACGCCATCCAGGGCAGAGCTATAAGCTGATCTGGGCTGTTGACTGCAGCAGCAGCAGTTTCAATCAGGCCACACATCCAAACAAATTAATGTCATATGAATTTCCAATAATCATCAGTTTCCACTTTTTTGAAGCTCAAATATAGATGCGCCAATGGAAGAAATACCCTCAACAAAGAAGTTAGTTGGCCAACCAGAGAGTATCAAATGCCCTCCAACATAAGAGGGTCAGTGATGCTCATCTCCCCAGCAATACAGTAAGAACTCCAGCCTGGAAGATTTAGGCACACATCACTAGTTTTTCATGTTGCAAGTGGACAGCATTTCCAGACACATACAAGAAGCATTCTTTCAGCCAAAAAATGCTATTCAGCTATTTATTGTTCGTAAGCTCAGTCATTGTAGTGACTAGTTCAGAAAAGGCAGCTTTATAAAATTACCTAAAAAGGACCAGCTTTAAGGTTCTAATTTCTCACTTGACAAGGTGCTAGAGCATCTGTACAGGGTTTCCACGATGTAAGACAACGCCACCATGTTTTTTGAGAGTTTCTCCCCCAAATGCTCTTGCACCCCTTCATTTAGCATTATAGTTTCAGAGATGGAGACTGACCGGCTTAAAGATATGTTTATAATTAGTTCTCTGGACATCATACCAATCTCTCTGCTAGCCAGTTTTCTTGTGGCTAACACACAACAACAAGTACCAACTTGAGAGAAAGCAGAAAGTTGGCTGGGAAGAGTTCATTTTCACCTCCAAGCTAGCCAATGACTCCTTCTGGTAATGGCAAATTGAAGAGCCAGCACAGCAGGGTGCTGAGCAGCAACTAACACCAGCATCAGCTGAGCTTTGAGTAAAAAAAAAAAAAAAAAAAAAAAGACACCACAAAAAAAACAACAAAACACCTCACAAACACAACCTGCATGTCTAAAATCATACTACTGCTCAAATATTTTTGTGGCACCAAGGCCTAAGCTCTTGGCATTTACAGGATTATGCTCAAGCCACACAAGAGCTAAATAACTTTATTTATTAATTGAGTATATTCTCAAAAGGGATTCATGAAAGCTTCTGCTACAATGACTTTTACTTATACCCAGTTGCCAGAGTATGACAGCTGGAAAGTAGAGAGAGCAGATTGCATCCGTAACTGACAAAAGCTGTAATTTAATAAGCACTTGGGGGGCAGTTTTCACAGCTTAGTACACCGACAGACGTGTCCTAGCAAGCCCGGCCTCAGCACTTTCAGGCTGCCTTGTCCCCAGACACCTGCCCTGGTTGGGATAATAATACCCCAGTGCCACCTATTACACCTGCTTAGGGTGCTGATGGAAATGCAGACACAGGTCCTCTTCTATCATCTCTTTCCAGCCAGTTACCACTGGTAAAGAGATAGGGGGAAGTTCACGTGTAGAAGATGTATTTGGTATTACATGAGCTCTTAAGCGAGCTGCCGATGTCCAGGAGCTGGACTCAGGCATCCTTGTGGGTTCCTTCTATTCAGTGATTTTATTTGTTTTGTTCTTTGCCCTTCTTCCTATCTACGCAAAGACAAATTTATTCAACTTTGACAAAAATTTGAAAGAACTAGGTTGCCGGATAAGAAACAGTGTTGACTGCTCCCCAGCCACTGCTTCCTTTGTCAAGTAGGTTATATCCCTAGACCAGTGTCTGCATTACCATCAATCCCTCAAGAAAGGGGACAAGCACAAGTCCCCCAGAAAGGACAAGAGCCGTGACAACTGAGGGTTGAATATACCCTGCTTGCCAAAATATGCATTTTTGGAGAAGTCTTTTCACTTTTGAAATAACAGCTACTCAGCCACATAAAACATCATATAGAGAATCCTCTTAAGAGGTATGGATGCAGAACATTTAAGATCGGATGAGGAGCTACAGAGTGCCAAAAGGAAACAACATTATTTACATGACCAACATATATTTTATGTTTAAAGGTTTACAAGCCTTCAATTTCCCTTTCCTTCTAATAGATGGAAGCCCAACTCAACTCCACAAACTTTCTGGTTTACAGAGCTTCACTGGTGATCTTTCTAAAATAAACAAATAAAAAGGCATTAAGTAAAAATGTAGAGCATTACAGGAAAAACTTTCTAAATACATCAACAAGTTGCAGAAACAAACACTGCCCCTTCATAAATAAATAAATTGGATGTTGGCCTCCTGCTTTACAAGAAAGAATGAAAAGCTTAACTTACTAGTTGCACTGGACACTGACTTGTCACATGTAAGTTGTACAGTAGGGAAAAAATTATTAGTAACAGACATATTACAGATCTCATTTGTAGATTCAGCCATACTGTCTGGCAAAGAGATTGCTCACACAGAAAAGCTATTTCTTCTTTCTAAAGTTTCTAAATGAAAACATTTCACAGCTGGAGTTTCCAGCAAAGCAAAACCTTTTTTTAATAACAAAAATACATTTGTATTTATGTCTGCAGCCTTCACTTTAAGTGTTTTGTCTTTATCCTATTGCACTCCTTGCTTAAAAAAAAACCCCAAATGCTATTGCTACCAATACAATAACACACTTAGCAGAGGCACTTGGGTCATTTCCTGCCCAGATTCAATAAATGTTAGGAATACATGCAGGTGATCCCATTAGTTAAATACAGAAACTTGGCAGGGAATTTTACTCTCCCGAAAGTGATACAGCCAATACTTACCCAGGCTTTGCACCTCAATCACAATTCAAGAGCCTTTAAAATAACCATGAAATAACACAAAATAAATTTCTGTTGTCTTCCCATTCTAAGTACTTGACATTGTTCAACCACTCGGTAGAGAAAGAACTAAATGTCACATCAGGTCATTCCTTAATATAGACCAGGATAAGCCAAATTCTTTCATGTCCAGTTAACAGGCAAATCATTTGACCTTTCCAACAGGACTACTGAAGACCTGGCAGACGTGTTCTTTAAGTCTAAGGCATTTCACACAAGGCATTGCATTGCATTTCATTTCAGGGCTTTGTTACAGACAAAGCTGACAGCAGTCACTACAGCTCCCACTTTTTAATACTTTCAGCAATGAGATATTGTTCAGCCTTACTTTTACTTCTGCTAAACTGTTTAAGCAGAACTTTCTAAGGTACAAATTTAATTCTGAATGAGACAAACTGTAATAATAATATTCTATAGGGAAAAATATGGATTAATCTACTGGGAAATTTCTGGCTTACTTTAATGGAAAAACAAAAACCGCTCATGGAATGCACAGCACCTTCGTATTTTGAATGGGAATGCAATGCTTGTTGAATTACAAAGCTTGTCAGGGAAGAAAGATTGGCAGAACAGTCGTCCAAGTGTCACAGATAATCATCAGCTTCACTCCAACTTCTTTGGATTATAAAACTCCAATGACTATCATTTTTACTATTAAAAATAGGGCACTAATAGCAGAAGTTTCTGTGCTCATGTCTACTGGCCTTACTTTACACCAAAACTACTGAGCGTATTACCTTAGTGCTGCACTTTCTCATCTGCTTTGAAGATAACTGAAGAGATGTGTCATGATATGGTCTTCAGTTTATAATATGCTATTTTTCCTCTTCACAGTACCTCCCTGCTTAGATCAACATACATAAGAGACCGTGTGGTGGGACTGCATTGGTGTCTCTGACTGACAAAGAGCTACTCTGTGAGGACCTCATCCCACATATCTGACAGCGCTGAAAGATGAGTGACTGATGAAGCAGAGACATGGAAAAACAGAGTAAAAATATCCCTTGTGTCGAGTTAAGGAAGTCATTTAAATTAGATTTGTAACATTAAGAGTGATTGTGACTACTCAGCTAGAAACCATAAGGTCTGTGCAGCATGCAGCTGGCTGGTGCCTACACCTCCTCATACCTCAGCCAAACCTAAAGCATCAGTGTTTGTTCTTTCTCCCTCTTTTTCTGAGCTTCATTCCCACATGCATCTAGCTTTAAGTAGGTTGTAGGAAAGGCCACTGTTCAGTACAAACACAGACACTATCACACTCCAGCTGAAGAAGGATGAAGCCAGCATGACCGCACTACTGAAGAAAATAACTTCAGCAAGGGCACCTTGAAGTGAATGCAATTACAAAACTGATTTATTGGGTTATCTTGACCAAGAATAGGATTGCAATCCTAATCTAGACCAGTATATCTTACAGTCATCTATTTATATATCCACAGTCATAGCTTCTCAGTTTTAAAACCAGACTAGTGAAGTTTGTGACACCAAATCTTCTACCTAGCTGCTCCACCTTCAGCATCTCATAAGAGAACAGCTGAATTATTATCAAGTCTTCTACACCAACAAAGATTTAAGGCCAGATGGTAACAGAAGCTACTGACACAGAGTCCTTTGCTGAGCTGCAAATGTTCACAACCTTTATCTTTCACCTATGCCAACTTGTCTAAGAACACACGATAACTCACTCCATAAATTCAGCTTGTGGATCCCTTACAGTAAGGCACCCTAAACAAATATTTTAGTTACATTTTCTTTCTTTTACTTCCCTGAAGCCTTATGTCATCCACAAACTTGGGTCACACCAGCCCCAGGAGCTATTTCCCTTTCCAGTGCCTCTATTCTTGGAAGAGTCACCTATACTTCCATTTCTCATATTCAGATAATTCTCAATCCCATTTCCAATCCCTTCTTGACCACTGCCAGGAATACTAACCTACTTTTATTTCTCACTGTTTCAGGCCCAGAATAGACAGTTTTCTCTCACACTTTCCCTTACATTGATAACATATGAAATCTATTCTTAAAATGTCAAAACAAATGCAAAAAATTAACAATGTTATCTGCTGGCTCCGTACCAAAACCAAACAAACAAATCTTTCACCACCATGTCTCTTCTCACAATGCCTTCTGATAGCCATCAGCCAATGAATAATGAGAAAAACAGTCACACTAAAAATAGCAGCTCAAAATGGTGGGGAAGTCGACAGAAGTTGTCAAGCCTCCAGGGTCAGATACTCACAAAGAAAATACTTTTTTTTTTTTTTTTTTTTTTTTTAATTATTTTCCCCCCAGTTTCTATTTAATGAGTGACCTTACTTTTTAGCCTCCAGACAGCCTGCCAATTTTTCATCTACTCTGAGCTTCTAATTACAGTTTATTTTTTCCACTACATCTGTCTTTCAAAAGTGGATGCTATAAACAAACTTCAGTTTCTCCATCATAAAACATTTCACTTGTAATGCTCATACTGTAACTACAACTTATAAGTCACTTATAAGTTAAAAAAAAAGTTACCAGCATCCTTAAACAAAAAAATAATATGTTGGCGCATGAAGTCAGATATCCCTTAGCCACAAACTTGTAGGTTCCTTTTCTTCCCTGATATGACAGTTAAATTCACTTTTGGGGGAATTACATCAGTACAGGAACTATTTAGATTAAGTTTGCTTCCTACTAAGTCTGAGGAGGTTGTCTGCCAAATAAGGACAAAGACAGATGAGATATAGACATGTTTCTCCTGCCTCTTACCCTACAGTCTCGCTTCTACTTTCCCTTCTCCCTTCAGGGATGCTCTGTCTTGCTTTAAACTACACAGCAAGGGAAGGAAAACAAAAGGTTTGGGAAAACAAACTTTTTTCCAACTTTCAACACGAAGATTGAATAGTGCTGAAAAGGGAGGCAACTGGTAAATTACAGCCATACAAAGGGATCTCTCCTCCCATCTTCAAGTGAAATTCTTTCAAGGAGGACACTGCTTGCAGGCAGCTCTGCAAACCCTGAAGCACTACATCATGCTCCTAAGACCTTCAGAAAACTTGCTAATTTTATGAGGGCTGCTCTAAAAGTAATGCCTCCTATTTTATTATGTGCTCTTTGTATCTGCTGTAGCTTCTATGGAAATAAATAGGAGACTTTAGGAGTGACCTACATACATCACTTGTGAAGCAAGGAACATTATTATTGTCCATATTCCACTCAGTCCCAAAATTAAAAAAAAAAAAAAAAAAAAACAAGAAAAACCACCCACACACTGCACGTCTATTCCTTCAGGATTCAGTGTAGAAAGGATGCAAACTCATAGCTTGCTTGTCATTCTTAGTAAGCCACATCTAACCAGAATTAAATAAAATACTATCAAGTAATGCTTCTTAATTTATTGGTTGCTGAATGTTATCCATTCTATGAACTCCTGTAAACCAAAACAATTTTTGCCCCAGGAGAAGGAAGAGCAGGTAACTACTGTGACCTCTGCAGATTCCCCCTAAACCCCCACCTTGTGCCAGGAAAGATCCCTGTTGAGACCCACAGCCCGAATTTAGGCCAATCCAAAGCTCATTTCTGAGGAGAGAAGAAATTGAACAAGATAATTTCTTGGAAGTTCACTTAAAATAAAATAAGGCAAGTGAAGATTAAATACAACTTTTACATAGACTATAAAAAGGAGAAAGACCACGGAGGTTAACAGTCATCCATCTTGAATCTCAAAGGGAGACTGCATAAGTAGATAATTTTGGTTCTTACCAAGTTTTCAGTTTCGTAACTTCCTACTCTGGTGCTACACTTAAAATAATAATTGCTGAATACCTCAATACTGACAGTTTTCTTTAAAGTTCAAGATCTGGAAGTCACGCTATTATTCCTATTTTCAAAGTTATTGGTACATTCCAGCATTCATTGTTGCTAAGAAATTTTAGACCATAAAATAAAGAGAAAGAAGACAAAGAGACTTGAAACAAGATGGAGATTTAAACAGATTTTTGTTTCCCCAAATCTCATCTTGAAAATATCAAGTTCAACATCCAAAATGCTTTTGGATCTATCAACTTTCAGTATTTCCTTTTTAAAAATTTCCCCAATAAAAATAGAGATTAAAAAAAAAATAACAGATGACAGAAGTCCCATTTCATTACCAGACATTATCTCCTACACATGAACTTCTCTTACAGTTCACAAAAAGTATCTTTAACGATCAGATATTCTCCATGAATTTTAAGATACAGACTGACTACCTATTCCTACACACACCTCTTACCCTACTTCCTGGCTTGAGACTCTTCCCAGAGATGCACAACACTTTCAACAGCTCATGGTTTCATTGGACACGTATAAGAAATTTTACATTTCAAAATGACACACTGTAAAATAAGTCTACCAGAAAACCAGAGCAATGCAAGTTACAGTAATGGAAAACATTTGAAGCCATGTTTTGTGGAAACCATCACCAGTCAGGAGCAACTCCCAGGAGCACAGCAATGCCAGCAGCTGCCAGTTAGGGCTTAGTTAGTAGCTTGCAGGAGCTTCCAGGACAGAGCATAAAGTTACCAACACAATTATCACTGGCCAGGCCACCAGTTGTTCTAGTGTTTCTCTCCTGTTACACATGCCTGCTGGAAAGACCATTTCCCTAGTCCCCCAACTGTAATAGTTTATTTTATACAAAAAAAAAAAAACAAAAAAACAAAAAACAAAAACAAAAAAAACCCGACAACTTTATTTTACTGAAAACAACACATATGGCTTAAAAAAACAATAATAATCACACCAAACAAAGGGCTCAGCCAAATTCTAATCAATCTAAGCTGGCGTACCTGGAGCCTATTCACACCACTGTTTTACTTAATTATCATTAAAATTAATTTTCACAGATGTTAATGACAATCAAATAGTTTGCTTCCTAACATTAGGAAGACCAAAGGCCAAGCTTCTGTATAAACAAATATTATGCAAAGAGCATACATATGCTTAATCCCCATAAACTTAATAGATAACCACATGGATACCTGGGTAGGAAGGATGGAAAAATAGAATGTGGAGGAGGACAATTGCTCTGGTGATGATCATCTGACACCAGCACGAAGAATTTCAGCATGCTCACGTGGGACACAGATTGAGCTACTGATATGCTGCATGCATACTCATTCTCCACTTCATCCCAAGGTGGGCTGCTTGTCTACCTGTTCCCTGGGGGTGCTGCATGCTGATAAATTCATTATCATGAGTCTTTCATCAGCTACAACCTTGCCACAAAAACAAGGAAAAATGTACTTGATATGTGAATAAATGCAAAAATACAGGGCTATTTCTGAGGGGATTTCTGATACGAAAAAAAAAAAAAAAAGCCAATGGGTTCCATTTTTTTCCCTACATGTAGGAACTCAGTTCCACACCTTTGCTTCAAGTGCAGTTCCAAGTCAGAAGTCATTTTGTCAGACTGCTTCTCAGCTGCCATCTTTCACACAGCAACAAAATGTAAGGGAATATTGATGGAAAGGTTCAGCTTCTACAGCCATACCATCAACATCCACTTCTGATGTTGTGGGTCAACGTGATAAAGTAGGTGGCATTGCTTTCAGAGCAACTCTCATACACTACTATAGTATCACTTCAGTATTTCCTTGTTTCTGGCAGCAATTACTGTCATAAAACTGAGATAAGAATTGTTTACAGACTTCGCTGCAAGACTTGTGTCCCTATTTTGGTATGTTACAAATGTTTCAGGAATGCATTTAGAATGAATACCTAAACCTGTCAGTTCATTACCACATTAATGAATAATCCTTCAGTACCAAGGGCTACTCATTTCATTCTGCAGAAGGCAACTGTAGGAATACAATTGCCAAAACTGCTATGTTTACCAAATTTATTCTAGTTATGTTTATTGAGCACTGAGGACTAAATAAATCACCCTCAAAGTAATACAGATATAATGTTAACGCAAAATCTAAAGAGATTAATACATCCAAATGGATGTAACAGAAACATCACTAGGATTCATCCAGGATCTCAGATGTGCATAGATGTTAGTCATAGCAATTCATTCAGTATTGGCAAACTGAAAGTGAAATAACACCATTTCAAATATTTTGACCAACTTTTTTTGGTCCAGCTGATATTTAGCAACTGGGAAACAAACTTTACATGGAAATAATTGAGAAATAATGATGGTCTGAGATGCAATTCTTACAGTAGGTGAATACCAAAGAATGGAGACACTTCCTCATGTCCCAAGCACCTAGCAAGAAACTGCTAACTGAAGCTTGAGAAGGAGATGCCAAATAAGCAGCTGCCTGTGTAGTGGCCTGCATTGATTCAAAGATGATCAATTCATTTGCATCAAGTTGCACGATGACAAAAGTAATTTCACGTAACTGTATGTATTAGAAAGATGGACAGGTATTAAGTTTTTGCTTTCATAGGGAAAGTCAGACATTTCCTACAATAGCTAAAAATAAAATTCGCATCCCAAAGTAATTAGTTATTACTTGCTCTAGGTTTCCACTTTTTTATTTTGCATTACAGCACTGGTTTCAAACAAATGTTCTCCTTGCTCCTTCAATTAATGTAAAACACCACAAGGAACAAGTGAGGACAGCATCTCAGTAACGTTAGTTTGCACATGTCATCTCCTGCAATTTCTACTTTCTTCAGCATGAGTTAACTGGCCATAGCTTGCAGCCTCTAATTATACAAATGCCACTTCAGAATTAAATACCTGGAAGCCTCACAGTACAGCAGCATGTGGTAGCTTGAGCCACTTGAATGGTTTATTGTTAGTAGAAGAGAGAGATCTACAACCTCAGCCCGCCCTTCATTCCTGGTTCAAGGGCAAAGATCAATTTTGTTTTTTGTTTTTTTTTTTTAAACTCATAGAGCAAATTCCTCTCCAGTGAGGACTCTCTTGTGAGAGCAACACCTCTGCTCCACACCTGTAGCACAAACCTAGAACAACCACTCCCAACACACCAACTCCTGCTACGTGCCTATTTCTGACCCATGTAATGGCACTGGATAGAGTTCCTTTGCAAGGAGCCACCTAGTTAAAGTCCAGTCATATACAAATGCATGCAGCTCCAAGCACTGCACACATTGATTCATGCCAGTACCTACAAAGGATATGCCCAAGATGGTGTACACTACTTACTGTGAGATGTTTGCAGCTATATATGCAGCAATTTTGAAGCACTATAATAGATAAACTGTTGGTTATGATGTGGCAAATACATCTACAGTGTACTAGTGTTAGGGGAAAAGAAACAAACATACACAAAAAAACAGTAGAACGAAAAAACAGATTGGCTTTACCACCTAGAGGCAACTACCACTCCCACTGAAATGGCATACCATTGCAAGCCAAACAAATTACTGAAAGCTTTCTCCAGGAAGCCTATGAAATGTTGTTCCCATTATCAGTAATAAGACATTAGCTTTCTGGATAAACAGCATTCAAAAACAAAGTACTCCCTATGCTTCATAAACTGCACTTTATTTGAACTTAAATTCAAGGAGCCAAAACTAAACTAAAGCAGGAAATTAGCCCTCAGTGAAACAGCCGGATTCATCCTCAGCATCAAGAGCAAAAATTTAAGGAAAAAAAAAAAGTCCTCCTTGCCAAAGAACATAATTCTACTGCCTCATTACTGTTATGCTAAAATAATTTAATTAGTGGTTTTCAGATGCAGGAAGGCATTTATACTTTGTCAGGAAAAGAAGGGGTGGGGGTGAATGGTACAGGCTGTTCTAGCATACCAGGAACACAGCATCGAATTCTTCCAGCTACCAGACCAAAGCTGGACTGGCATACCAGCCTAAATGCTTTTTTGATTGAAAAGTGTTGTTGTCGTTACACTAGAGAAGTGCAAAATCTGGATGTCCTTAACTCCAAATAAAAAGAAATGACTCAGTCAGAAAGCAGAGCTGAGGTCCAACATGTGAATGGGGTATTGTTCTTCCCCTCTCCGTGTATGTTTAGAACCTTAAAACCACCTCAGAACCCATTTTTCATTATGATCTGCTGACATGAGCACTGACACTTGTCATTAGGGAATCCCATAATTCAGGCTTTTAAACGCAGCTGTTTAGGCTGATTCCTTCCTGCTACTCCATACAAACAGCACATTTAATTCACGTGATAAAATACTCATCTAGACTAATTTAAATCCATTTGTTTCCTCTATAGAACTTTTCAGATGGAAAATATGCTTACCAGCCAGGTTGCACTGCGGCTCTCCAGGATGGCAGAGCCCCTTACAAAAAAACAAGTGTTACTGTTACTAAAATTGGCTGATCATTGTGTCTTCCTGCCTACGGCCCAGAGCTGCTCATCAGTACCGCCTGCAAACACCCCATGGTGGCAACAGTCCACGCTTCTAAAAACTTTCCTTGCTACAGTAGTCCTTCAGCCATCACATTGGAAGAACATTCCCACTTCAAGCATCGTGTTGCTGCAGGAGTAACCAGATGCTGAACGAGAAACCGAGTAATAGCTCAGCTTGAAAATTCTGAGAATTTGGGAATAAACTGTAGTTCAGCCCCTTTTAGTTCAGATATTATCTGTACACAGGTATTTTCACAGCTCTCCATTTTACCCCAGCCACAAAAAAAAAAAAAAATAATAATAATAATCCACAGGTGACTAAGATTAGCCAAGTCTAAATGAACTGGCAGGCTGCAAATCGCTAGTTGAGATTAGCTAAAAATATTGCCATGATGCATAAACCCAAATAGAAACCTGCTCCCTCTCCCAGGAATTCTGCAGTCCCAACAGGTGTAAAAAATAATTAATCTTTGTCACTAAACTGCATAAATACGCAGGAGGGGGAGGCAGGCTGCTGGCAAAGAAGAAGTCATTTATATATGAATGCTTCCACCGTGCAAAGCACAGTTTAAAGGTGCTGGAGTCCAGAGCCATAACTCTTCACCCAGAGATTTCCAGTACTCACATAAATTCAATAGGTTTATTATTTTAAATAATAAAATCTAGTCCCCGTGCGATGTAAATTAAGTGTTTTAGTCATCTGAGGAAGGCTTTGAAACTCAGCTCACATAGAAAGAAAATTCATCACTGGAAAAAAAAAAAAAAAAAAAAAAAAAAAAAAAGCCATTTCAAAAGCTGGGAACTGGTAGATAATGCCTGGATACAAAGATCACATTTGTTTTGACTTAGTTCCTCAAATCCTTTCAGTATCAGTTAAGAGCACATACTCTATAAAACACTCCTGTGAACATCAGTTAAAAGCACTTGTTGCATAAAAAAAAACTCTTGAGAAAGCAGTATTTCCACCCAGGCACATACCCATGAATTACCGTTTATAACTCCCGTTTCTTAAGTGCAGCTTATTGCAAATAGTGGGATTTGAAAGAACAGACACCAAAAGATCCTCCAACTGTTAAGAACTGCTGAATAAACAATGGGAACATGAGTGATTCTCCCCCGCTGCCTCCCAAGTAAACTGCACAGGCAGAAAATTGCCCATTTCCTGCCAGCCTCCTTCCTCATGTCACAACTTTCTGAGGGTGAGCAGGGAGGGGAATTCAAGGGTGCTTTCTGCCTGTTTTGTTGCATAGATAAGAACATAGATTAGACTTTAAATGAAGATGTAAAATTTCCTTGGAACCTTGAGACAACAAAGATGTATTTTCCCAGACCCCCACACCACAGTGCAAGTTGAGCCCAGCACACACAGCTCAAGGCTTTGTAGTCTGAAGAAGGCTGCAGGCTGACTGCAGCACGATGGATACCCAAACACAAGCAGAGGGGAGAACACACTCACCCGAGAGATGGACAGGGGCATGTTGAAATCCTTGCCACCTTGAAGCCTGAAACCCCAAGGAGCTGGGCCAACCAAAGACACGCTGTAGTTGCTCATGGTGTTCAGTATTCAAGGATCCAAGCTAAGGACTTGATGCCTGCAGAAGAGGATTACACTTTTAAATTAAGGAAGATAAAAAACAAAAAGCACTCCCTACTGCTCCTCCATAGTATAAGGACAGCCAAAAATCTACACAAAGTCTGCCATTACTTGTACTTTCATTCCCATGTTTTGCTGTGCTGAATTGATTAGGAAGAAACACAGGGAGCTGGTAACATGCTCTTCCTACTTTCAAGGTTTCTGGTGTTGAAATTCTTGTATCTCAAGAAAAGCACACAGTAAAAAGTATTTGTCAAATATCTGATAGAATGCTGTGGGGGAAAAAAAAAATAAACCTCAGTGCTGAGACAAGCATGAATTGATAGCATCCTTTAAATCCAAGTGTGGAAGAAGTTACCATCATTGGCACATTTGTCTCTGACAAAATGAATATCACATGCTGCCATGTCATCAGCTCAGAACTTGTTTCCCAACACATTATGGTTTGACACTTTCAGTACAACATCAAAATGTCACAACTTTGAAGTTAACCAGAAGAAAATAAAAACCCTGTGACTTTTAGTTCTACAGCATAACTTCGCATTGACAAAACAATGCTACAGACATGACAGATCTTAACACCAAGCCTCAAACGAAAACTGCAAATTAAATTAAAATACCAACAGCCACATCGTAACAGTGAGAGGAAAGAAAAAAAAAAAAACTCAGAGCAAAACTCAGAGCAAAACTCTAGCGTCTCCCTCCCTTCCACATCAATGCGAGCAACAAATTACCTTTAAAAGGCAACCTCCGCACTTAATTGCTGCCCAGCGCCAGAGATAAGGGCTTCAGTTTCACCTCAGATAAGTAACATTACAATGACATCTTAGGTAGTGGATCCCGACTATTTTGGTATGGTTGAAGTAAGGCAAAGAACACAGCAGAGCGGGCTGTAAGCCTACACCGCGGTACGGCCAGATTCCAGCTCCTGTGCTGACATTTAAGGTGGCACCACGGGCACACTGCAGCGAGTGGGCTGCACGCCCCAAACCCAGCCTGACCTCACCGTGCACTGCAGAAGGATTTTAGGTTTTGAGGCGGAAGAGTCTGCAAATGTACCCAAGTCCAATGGACCGCCCGAGGTGTGGAAACCAGGATTCAGAGCTACCTTGGCAGCTCTAGCCCCAACATTGGCTCAACATACCCCAAAATCCTCGGCATGGTAAATGCCACCGCTCTTCGTCTCCTCCTCCTCCCCCTCCTCCCCCCTCCCCACCCCCAGGTCTTTCTGCTGCTGGAGAGGGTGAGAAGAAAAGAAAGTTTGAGCTCTCAGTGGGCTTGCTCACCACTGAAGCAAGAAGTACAACTTTGCTAATTTCTTCTGAAAGGGGATTTTAGTTAGTTACAGATTTCCTCCCTCAGGAAAGGGAGAATTATTTTCATTCCCTGTGAATGAAAGACACCACAGTAACAGGTCACCATACACTGGGGATATCAAGAAAGCACACTATGTACAGTGAGCAGTACACGCGTCGTTCACGGGCACCAGCAGAAGGCTTTACCCATAAGAAGGATCCAAAGGTCTCGTAATCAGGTTAAAAAAAAAAAAAAAAAAAGTAGTAACAACTATTTGTAGCAACAGCTTCAGGAAAAGATTAAATCTCTTTCGAAAAGGATGGTTCCCTCCACGCCGTTTGAAGCAGCTACAAACGGGGAGAAAAAAGCTGCCTGGTGAAATGCCTCGCGTGGCTCCCAGCACCGCTCCTCTCTCCTTTCTCACCCCCGTGACTCTGCACCTCCAGCCTCCCAGACGGAGCAGGAAGGAGGCGATCGCTCGGAAACTCACTGCACTTCTCAAAGCACGAGAGCAGCATCTAAGCCTCAGAACCCCACTTCGTGCAGGGGGCATTGAGCAACCACGGAGGAACTGCGCAACTTCTGTTGGTTTTCACCAAACGCTCGCTGGATCAGCTCCTGGAAGGGGGAATTTCAAAACCCTGGCAGAAAAGCCCATTACCACGCGTGGGGACGCGGAACAGCGGGAACACGAGAAGGAGGCAGTCCTCGGGACAGTGACAGCACCGAACCACCAGCCTCGCCGTAACGACCCGGAGCGAAGCTCCAGCCCTAAGGCAGCGACCTGAGTCCCGCACCTTGCAGTGAGCTCCCCGGGCAGCTTAACGGCACCCTGACACGGAGTTAAATTACAACAAAATCAACTTGCAAGTTACAAGAAGCAGCACGAAGTTCGAGCCTCACCCCAACCTTCTGGCTTCCCCAGTCCCTCTCCGCCTAACCCCACTCACTCCCCACTCACTCACCCAGCCCGGCGCTGCGGGGCGCAGAGCGACGAAGACACCCGCGGCGCGTCTGCCAGGCAGCGGCTCCGTCCCTCGCTCTTGTTTTCACTTCCGTCTCCCGCCGCTCCTCCCCCGGCACGGCACGGCCCAGCCCGGCACCGCGCGGTGGGGACGGGGCAGGGGCGGAGCGCGGTGCCTGCGGTCCGGCGGCTGGAAATGCTCTAACGCACCGCTCTCGAGAGGATCTGAATTTGATTGTTATTTTTTTTTTAGTCCCAATTCACAACTTTTTAACAGGGAAATGCTTTATCCAACTAAAAGACTCAATCAAAAGATCAAACTAAAAACTTTATCCAACTAAAGATGCACCTGTAAAATCCAAAGGATAGTGATGAGGGCGGGGAAACTGAGTGTATACACATATATACTCTATCCTCAGCCTGAAGAAAGGAGTTGCTGTATAAACTGATGCAAAGGGGCAGCCCAACCTTACAGTGCAGCCCCTGTAGACTGCCACAGCAATCCTACAGGTAACTTCTATAAGAAGAGCAAAGCTTCACTTTATTTACCAAGGACACCATGAGGACGGATGAGGATATGCTTGCCACCACAGTCACATCAAAGTGGTGAAGAGCAGAAGAGGTGTTAAAGCTACAAAACAGTGCACAAGAACAGATGTGTATAAGTTGACTGTGAATAAACAGCACTTAGACAGTAAGGGAGGCTTGTGCAGTAGTGGGTCCAGAGGCAGGACTGCTGGCTGGGTAGCATGCTACCATGCTCTGCTGACCTGTGGCACCGCTGGGGCCTGGTAGCTGAAAGAAGCAGTGTGGAGAGCAGTGGCACTGCCTCAGAGGTTTAGCTGTGTCACAGCTGGGAGAGGTCTAGGGTTCCCTTCTATACTTCACGTTCACTAGAAGTGATCTCAAGTAAAAGTGGTTGTGAAAGAGACACACCTCATTAGCAGTGCATGCAGCTGCTATCGTGATAATTTCAATTTGGTCTTCAAGCATGGATTTGAAAAAAAAGAAAAAGAAAAAGAAAGCTTTAAGTCCTTTGCTGAATCCACTGCAAATACAACACACTCCTTTATCATCATCCTGCCTAGTCCTTCTGTCCCTGCTTGGGAGCAGAGTAACACTGTCCCTTGTCTTCCCAGTCCCAGTTGTGTGAGCTTTAATGGAGCTGTTTAATGCCATCCCCCTGAGCTGTCCATTTTTTTGGCTGTGCTGACTGAGCAAAGTGAATCTCATATGATGTCTCAGCAGTAAAAACATCTAAGACCCCACCAATTTAGCAGAACCACTCTTCTGGAAATCTGTCTTCCTCACCCTGCTCTTTTCTTATTAAGTGTCTCTAATCAGGCAAAACTGAAAAATCTCCATTACACAATAGACTCTCACATGGTTTTAATTCACAGAGGTAAAAATTCCCCATGCAAGGGATTCTTCATGGTGTCACAAGGGCCTTAGGTCATTCTCACAATGTCACATTTATCAGAGGATAAAGAGCCCCAGGACCCTACAGCCCAGCAGAGCCCATGTGACACTCCCAAAGCCACTGTGGCCCTGTGCCATCTTGCTGAGCTGTAGCCTGCCATCACTCAATGAGCCTGGGATATCAACTAGGTACATTCAAGAAAAACAACCCTTTCCACTTCTCCAGAAGCCACTAGTTTTTCTTTACAGTGGAATTGTTTGCTCAGCCAGCTGAACAATTAATCTCAGGACTAATCCCCCAGGACTGAAGGAGACAGAGCAGTAGGCATCCCCAGAGCCACTGTGCACAGCCAGGCCATGCCAAAGCCTACGCTGCTCGCAGCTGTCAGCCTGTCATCCCCTGCTTTGTGACAAATAAGCCCCAGAGACAGTTTGAGAGTTCACCATCCCTGGTCACTTTTCAAACATTCTCCTTCTTGAGAAAGCTTTTCATTAGGGCTGAATAGTGAAAAGAGAGATAGTGAGTAGAGGACAAACCTTGGCAGCAGGCAAAACTATGGCCTGCCTGTTCTTCCTCCTATTGCTGGATTTCAGACAGAACTTGCATTTTGTCCTCTGAACAAGGAAGGAAGAAGTCCAGAATTTAATTAAATGCAACAGACAGCTAGCCACACAAATGCAGCCCTATCACAAAATTACTTAGGCGCTTAAGGTTCATTTAAATGCTAATGAAATGCCTCAGGTGTCAGCAATACAGAACTTGATGGAGAATATCACCTGCAGACCTGAAATATGAAAAGACACTCACAAAAGCAAAAAACAAAGTCGTAAATTATGAACAGATTAACAGTACATGGTGAAAAAATACTCAGTTAAACAGCAGTTAATCTAATATTCTCTTTCTGTGTCCTGAGACACAGACTGGAAATGCTTACATTACTACTTACGCTTTTACTTTTCTTTTGAGGAGCTAAGGAGCTTCCTAAAGCCAGCAGCTTTAGGACAGGGCAAGCTTTTATGCCTGAGTCATGCTGAATCCTAAACTACTTTCAACTTGTATCACAGAAGCACTTATACATTTCTTCTTTCTTTTTTTCTTTTTTTTTTTTTTTTCTTTTTTTTTTTTTTCCCATTCCTCATTTGGAAAGATATCCAGCACTGAATTATATCCTATCTCACACATTCTGTCAAGCACTATATCTCCAGTTAGCTTGAAGCCTTCCACAGGTGGGAACCAGTGCTATACAGCTGTGCTGATGCAATTCACTTCGAGTCAGCTTTGTTGGAAAAAAAATAAAATAATTTTTTAAAAAAGTTTACCTTAGCTCTCCTCTTATTTCTCACCTTTTCCATTTGTATTTCTCAGAGCCCTGCTCTTCCTCCAGGTGTGCTATACCCTCTCACCTTTGTCAGCTTGTTTTTCCAGTGGTGCATATTCCTGTATTACAACT
Source organism: Lagopus leucura (assembly GCF_019238085.1). Classification (NCBI taxonomy): domain Eukaryota; kingdom Metazoa; phylum Chordata; class Aves; order Galliformes; family Phasianidae; genus Lagopus; species Lagopus leucura. Next base: position 37,868,213 of record NW_024962264.1, on the reverse strand, counting down.
TCAATTTGTATAGCTGGTTCACTCGGTGTTGTGGGGCAGCCCAGCTTTTAAGGTTTAAGCTTTCATTAGATTGAAACATTAACATCATAGGGCATAAGTGGTTTAATAAGTGGATTTCTGGTCTTTTTGTATCCTGATTTTTTCTTTATTTTAGCTTATCAACACTTGGATTTTTTCTTTTATAGCCCTTTTTTTTTATTATTAATGTAATTGTTACTAATAAAAGAAATCTTTTTTATTATGTCCCCCTAAATTTATATAAACCATGTAAACAAAGGGAATAAGTGCTTGTTACTACTGGACTTCTTTGCAGTAACTGAGCAGACACAGTTGAATCTTGATTATTCATACTGAAACTTTGAGCTACTTCAATCTTCTTCATTCCCTCTGTCCAAGATAAGGAAGGACCACCTACGTGCAGGCCACAGCCCGCGCTGCAGGTTCAACATTTCTTCCACACCAGCCTGAATCAATGTAACACCAACCCAATATTTTCACTTCAGGGAACAAGAGCGGCCTTTTGAGGAAGTTTAGGTTACCGCCTTATCATGTTTAACATGGATTGTTTTAGGGGCTGAAACCTATATGAAGCTTCCCAGCACTCTGCAGCCTGGACAGCTTCATGCTCAGCTCTGCTGCGAAGCATTAGCTGCCATTTGCAGCTGGTGACCAGAGGTAATAAACATTTATACGTGCTAGGAATCAGATGTCAGACCAAGAATTGAAACCAGTTTTTCCAAATTCCTGCACAGCTCCTGACTACTGTATTACCCTACCCTGAGCTGACATATCACTTAAACCATACTGATGAATGGAAAAACCTCGTAGTTCATATTTCCCATTCTTAACAGAGCCCAGCTTGTTGCAGGAGTAGCTGCTTCAATCATTCACCCTATTTACTCTTTAAATCTATTTTTCCTCAACAACAGGAAAGTGTTTGCACAGGAATCTCTGACTTGGCGTGGTCTAATTGCCATCCATCAGCTGTGCAGGAAGGGCTTGCTGAGTGAAGCGTTAAAGCTGTGTTTGACATATACCGCCATTACCAATTATGTAGGGCTTGGCATGTAAACATTCAAATCTTCAGAGTGATCCCTGCAGTTGTTTATATTAATTAATGCCACGGGAGAAGAGGTGCAGCTAAGCCTATAATCTCTTATTGTAAGGTATTGCAAGGGAGGGGACGGGTACAAGCCAGAGCATGATGAGCACTTTGCCTGGCAGACGAGGAGCAGCCCAACGTAGCTCCACCATGACACCACTCCTGCATTCTTCCCACCAGCACCTCTAACTCAGTCACACAGCTGCATGCAGCCTTTTCCCAAGAGCCATTTGCAGTTCAACCAGAGGCACTCAGGTGATGCCCTCTGGGGCTTGGCCATTGTGTTCCTGTGTCACTTTCAGTAAGTCAATTCACTGCACCCAACACTCTGTGGGGTTTTTGCATGCTGATACAAAAATCTGGGTAGTGTAAACTGGTGAAACAGCATCGACAGGCATAGCAATGCACTTACAAACATTTGGAAACAAAAGAAAAAAAAAAAAACAAAACAGTTTGTCTATTTCACTGACTAAACAGACCTGGATTTTATAACAACTTAGGTAAATCCATACAAAGAAACAGCACTTAGAGAAGCCTCTCTAGGCCTTTGCAACAGCCCTTAAACTTATGTTTCTCTGAGGAAAAAAAAAA